>NC_056729.1:522326987-522574487 GCF_019279795.1 Protopterus annectens
TTCTGCAGCCTCCATCTACTCTCTGTACACAATCCCTAGGGGGTAAAGACCTCATTTGACACAATGGGACATATCTGTTACATAACAAGGCATAACTGAAACCATCACAATCACGCTGACAAACAGAACAGTCTGTATGTCGGGAAGCAGTAGGCCTACATTTACCCGAGGTGAATTGTATGGTAATGTGCATCCAGATACCTTAAGGCATCTTGCCGCTGATACCCCTCACATGTTGTAACAGCCTAGGTTTCTTATGGTGCACCCACATAGACTGACATACAGGGCCGTATACCACTGTTACATACTCTGGCCTCTGGACTTCATAAAGGCACACATGTATTGTGCAGATGAAGCCCACACATATATGGACCCAACCCTACAATATGTGTGGGGGCCACAACCACAGTGGAATGATGGCAGGAGTGGCAACATGACATACTCACAAGCCACTATATACCAACCCCTGACAGCATGTCATATGGACAAAGCCTGGTATGTAGGTGGAGGACAGAGGCTGGAACACAGTCCCATATGTGAAAGTGTTGTCATACACTAAGCAAGTCACTGGTGTTACGGGATAGTCTGCAACATACCTTTCATCAAGAATATGAAGTCAGAAAGAGAATTGGATGTAGCCATGTACTAAACAGCCAGTGATGTATCTGACACAAGACCTGTGTGGTGGACAGGCAAAACATAACATGCACACTTCTGGCCATCAAGTGGATAGACACACAGTTGAGAGCTATGCATACAGACTGCAGTCCATGTTAAACTAGTATGTACGCACAAACTCTGTAACACTGGTGCTATACAATGCATACAACAACAGTACTCACACTCTATTTGTAGTTCTGGAACCTCATACAAATATGTATCTGGCCTGAGTGTGCGAGTTCTCTTGTAAGAGGTATTGCTACCCGCTGTCTGTATCACTGCTGCCCACACACAGGAAGGATGTCCGCCATACAGGAAAGGTAAAGGGACCATGCCCATGTGATGTAGGGATTTATAGTAGTGGATTGCCATGGCAGTGGTAATTGGAAGTACTACGCAGCATGCTGCATGCCGGTAGCAAGTGGAGGACAGTGATTGGTGCAGAGGCCATCACCTACATCACCCACAAAATCCATGTTGCAATCCATTCCAAGCAGCATAATTAATTTACTGCAGAGAGAGAGAGACAGAGAGAAAGGAAAAACAGAAAACAAAAAACAGATCAAGAACCACAACCACACCAAAAACAGAAGCAAAGGAAGCAGGCAAAGGCATTAGCTAAGGAGAGAAACAAAAAACTCCTACAAGGACACTGTCCACAGCAGACTTCATCTCCACAACAGGTATGTGAAGTATATATGCATGTAATTGACTGTAGTACTTGGTCCATAATACTGGAGTAGGTGATGTGGAATGATATACATGTGCCATCAGATGTTGCTGCTGTAATGATCTTCAGCTGAACAACTGCTATGGACATTAGAGTCTGTCCCTGTGGGTAGTGGGCCATACCCGTCAGCTGTGTAGAGCAGCACTGACTGACAAGATGTAAGCCAATATAGTGTGTGTTGTGTAATGGAAAGGATGTATATTACCGTGGCCAATAGCTGGTGATGGAAGTAATGCCATAATGATGGACAAGTGATTTCCAGAGCCCACCACTTGCATGACACTCGGGTTAATATGTATTGTAGAATGCTGAAATGCCATAGGTGCCATTACCTGCAATCTGGCCCTATATATACCCCCCCTAATGTTAGGCTATGTCCATATGTGGCACCTGTCTGTGTTGTAGCAAGGCAGAACAGTGCAGCTGTGCAGGAAGGAGAGTTAGAGATTGTGGAACTGATGTCTGAATGTACCCCATATATAGGTATGTATGTATGTCTGTATGTGTGTGTGTGTATGTATGTCTACAGATATATATATAGATACCCATATGTAGACATATATATAAACACATATATACAACATAATATATATCTGCACACACACATATATATATATATATATATATATATATATATATGTGTGTGTGTGTGTGTGTGTGTGTGTGTGTGTGTGTGTGTGTGTGTATGTCTACATATATACAAACACATACATATATGTATGTATGTAAATACATGCTCCCGATATTACCAACATGGTGCTGCATGCTATGTGTGAGGGAACAGCACACATAGCAATACACACAGATATATACAGCTGTAAGTGTGTGCAACATGGACGGTTATGTCACATGTGAACCCGCTGTTGGGACCACATTGCACTTGTTTGTGAAGTAGGGAATGGGAATATGGGGAAGGATGGCAGGCATATTTGTGGAGGTGGTCTGGGTTGGTAGATGTAGAGGACAGCCTACAGGGGTAGTATATGACACATGTTTTGGTTAAACACCCTGGATGGTGTGCGTGGTCTGAGATGTGGAAGCCCCATGGGCCCCCATATGGAAACAGTGGGAACAAGCCTCCCACCCATTACTACTCACAACAGCAGTCCACGGCCCTGAAGGTGCCTGGCCTGGTGGCTGAGCAGGAGGAGCATGTGGACCCTGTGAATGTGTACTGGGTGCCTCAAGGTGATGTAGCACATCCCTCAAGTGTCTGGATCCCCCTATGGAACAGACCCCGGACCTGACCTCAGGTGACATGATCGTGTGTGTGTGTGTGTGTGTGTGTGTGTGTGTGTGTGTGTGTGTGTGTGTGTGTGAGTGAGTGTGACAGAGTGTGACAGAGTGTGAGTCTGTGCCCCCGGGAGGGGGACAACATTCCCTGAGGTGGTTCCACCTGAAGGTAGTGCTGGACCAGTAGATGAGGCCCCAGGGTAGGTCCCACATGTGATGTGGCCTGGTAACATGGCCAGATGAGATTGGAGAGGTGGTTCTGCTGGCAACTATTCACTAAACATGCTATTGTGTCACTGTTATAGAACATATGTGGTTAGTAATAGTCTACACAATCCCAGAACACGTCCAACAGCATGCATAGATATCCTCAATAACACAGAATGTCAGATGTGCAGCAATCACATAGCAAGCATACCACATGCATATATGGAACCATAGTGGCCCTGATAATGGCATGCAGGTGAAATAGTCTGTAACAGGCCAGCAATGATAGTGTCCACACAGAGAACATGGCTATAAACACATAGCACAAAGTGTGGTACAATACAATATATGTCCCGGTTTACCTTTACAAGACCGAATCACACTGGTGCGATCTTTCATACGAGCGAATCGTAACCACAAAAGTCATAACAGTGACAATTTTACATGTTCGAAAATCAGCAAATGGAAAAGCAGATTTGCTGATTTTTTAACATAAATATCGAAAAAAAGATGCAATGAAGTGTAAAGTGGAGGTGGTCCCGGTTAGTAGATATAGAAGACACCCCCCCCCCCATGTCACTGTGCATTCACTCATTGCACATTCAAACCTTTTTTCCGTTTGGCATTTGCAAACTTTGCAAACAGACTTTTGGACAATTGCTGTTCACCCTTGTGCAATATGCACACATGAAGGTAAACCATATGTCCCACTGGTAGGTAAGCTGTAGCCATACCTATTGAGTTGTGTGAACAGTTTATTGTCGCTGATATGGTGGGAGGGTGACGGAGATGTGTATTAAGAACTATGGTAACCTTGCAGTATGAGTTGCTCAGACCTGTTTCTATCTTTATGCCTTTCAGGCAAGATGTCCCATGGCCGCCTACCTGCATATTCAGTGGTAGAAAATGAGGTTGTGCTGAACTACCTTATCCAGCACTACTCTGTCATGTTTGGCAGGGCCACCGATGAGCAGCAGGAGTGGACCGCTCTGTAGAATGATGTAGTCCACAGGGTCAATAATGTCCGCCTGCATAACAGCAGTTATGAGCAGGTCCAGTATTATTGTTCTGACCTGCTTCGCAATGTCCGTCGGCATGCTGCTGCAGTCCGGGGAGATCACCTTGCAACAGGGGGGGGTCATGCCATCCATCCCCCCTGACACGTGTTGAGGAGCCCCTCGCCAGCCTCATGGCACTTGCCCATCCGCACACTCAACAACTGGCAGACACCATTGTGGAGGTGGGTGCTACCCACACACCGGCTGAAGAGCATGCAGGTAAGGCCACAGGGCACATTAGTAGACCACTGTTGCGTATGCATCTGTATCTGTAGAGGTAGATCATGCATATCTAACATGTCATATATATAGTTTGTTGCTGCATAGTAGTAATAAACAGATGTGCATAAGTGGTAGTATTGTGGACTTGTACTGTTGATGTACTGTAATGCTGCACCCACCCTGTAGCAATGCCACAACTGTGGCCACTGACATCACATCTCTCGCACTCTTATGTAGGTCCCTCTGGTATACCACCAAGGCAGCAGCCTGTAGCTGGTGAGTATGGTTTATGTTGATGCTTGCCAATACACCGGGCATGTAATGGCTGTGGTATATTCCATGCACACATCTAACACCTACCCATAATGTATGCTGTACATGTTCATGTATTGTTGCTGTTAAATGCACTGCATCACAGTGGTGACCATGATAGGGTATCGGAAGCATATGCCAGACACCTGCAAGATAACTAACATCCTGTCATTGCGAAATGTGTCCACAGGGATTAACATAATGGTCGGACACATGGCCTACAGTAGGGACATGTGTGAAACATCACCCTTATACAGTGCAACAACAGTGTATATACCAGTATTACAATGGCAACTGTTACAGATCTACACTATGGCATAACATATTACTGTGGTCCACATTATTAGCTGGGACTAGGCTGTAACATGTGGTGTTCAGTGTATGGGACACTGCAAACTGACACACGTGTAGGCCATACTTGTCAAGCATCTGCAGAAAGGCTGAAGGTGGGGAGGGCTTGTCAGCATGACACACCAGTGCACTGCAATAGGGATCCTAAGGATGCTAAAAATGTCTGTATTTGCACACAGTCAGGTTCAGGAATTGTGGCAGACATAACCCTACCCCCACAGCAATAGTGACGGCAGTGTGTGAATACCAAGGGATGTGCACATGAGTAGACCTTGTAATCATGCAGAGTTGGGGATATGTGTGGGGCAGACTGACCATACACTGGCAAATGCAGATGGTCCATGCTAGTATATCCCTGCCAGGAATAGTGACTGCTGTAGTACACATAACAATAGGGGCAACAAACCGTCATGATAAGGGCATGCACACATATGCAGACACGAAGTGTATGCATTGCGATCGGCATTTGCACACCTAACACATTTCGTAGACACTGCATGTGAATGTACAGGACATATGTCACATATCAGGCTCATGTACTGTTAATATATGCGGTGATGTGGTCCCATGGCAGATCAAGGAAGGGTGTGTCATATCAATAAGAGTGTGTACACTCCCGATAGCCAAGGTATGGTCTGATGGTTGTCAGTGTAACAGTATTGGATTGGTCATACATAGTCCGCTGATGTTAAGATCTGTAAGCCAGACATCAGGCATTCACAAATTACATCTGTCCACATATCATCTCAGGTATGTATCGCTGAAAAACATAGGGGCTGTGAGCATTAGAGCAGACATAACTGACACAGTACTACACATTCAGTAATGGGTTGTACACCTGTGAGGTTTGGTGCACAGTACATGGCAGGGTGCAGAACAGATGCACAGCAATACTGTGTACATGGGTGCAGTGTTTTCCAGGGGAAGAGGCATCACACACATGTATACTGTTGCTAGCATGGATTGACTATAGCTGCACTCCATGTTATTGTGTACCATATGTTATGCATGTTGACAGGTAATGGGAGGACTGTGTGTACTCTTATCTTTGTGCAACCTCAGCTGTATATGTGTGTGTGTGTGTGTGTGTGTGTGTTTGGTTATTTTGTCTTTTGGTTCAAGCAGGTGGAGTGGAGGGAGGTTGAATCATGTAGGATGTGTATGTGCACATGTGTGTGTGTTTGTGTGGATGTCCATGTATGCATATGTGCGATTGTAGGGTTGCTCATACGGCAGTACTTCCCTTTGGGATCGTGCAATACATGGACATGGACTGACACATGACACACCAGGAATACTTGTCTGATATGTAATCACAGGGCAGCTGATAGTATAATAAGGTCTGTAGCATGGAACATGCATTGGGAGGGAAAGTGGACACCAAGTATACCCTTAATATCGCCTTCAGCAGAGAGGTGAACGACAACCCACATATGCAGCACTACAGATGCATTGGGGAATTACTAGACAACACCAGGAAGTGTATCCATGTATTGCAGTTGTCACATTATAGGTTGATCAGCATATCTGGCATGTACTGCGCAATACTTACACATGACAGTCCAGTGCATAACATTATGGAGTGGACGTAGTAGCCCCTCACATATAGGGGCCATGTTCACGATGTCTGGGCATACACAGGGTGAACACTGAATGACAGCAGTGAGGCCATGTAAAACCTACTCCACTCAGGTCTAGGAGGTAATGGAGTAACAGGTATTGTGTTGTGATCACTCGTCTAGGCATTTAGAGGAATGATACGTTAATGAGTGGTATTATGAGTGTATGTTACCAAGTGTGATGCAGGATGGGAAACTTATGGAAATAAACGTAGGACTGTCTGTAAAATCAGGTGGATATTAAGGTGAAATGTGTGTGTGTGTGTGTTTGTGTGTGTGTGTGTACTGTTATGCAGTGCTGTACAGGTCTTAAAGTGCGTTTTTTGTTTTCCCACACAGGTGACAAGGTGGGTCAGGGTCCCTTCTGCATGCAATGTGATGTTGGTGTCCAGTACTATCATCATCTTCAGTGTCTGTATGTTTAGGCACAGGTGGGGCTGCCAGGGCAGAAACTGCACCATTATTTCACATCCCCCTCTTAGCCACCCAAACCCAGACACAGTTTTAGTGCCTATACATACCCCATCACCAGTGGCCATAGCAGAGGGACAGTTTGGCGGTTGGTGGCAGTGCACAGGAGAGTGTGGTATCCATGCCTACTGGGTCTGGTCATAGCAGGCATAGCCAGATGTCCGGCAAGGCACCACATAGGCAGATGTACCAGGGTCAAAGTGATGAACCAAACGAAGCTTATGTAAAGAGATTTAATGAAGCGCTTTTCATTTGCACTAAATATCCAATATGAGAAGAGAAGACCACCACAAAATAAAACAGGAACTATAGTTTAATATAAATGTAAAAAAACAAGCGCTTTCACGTGTATTAAACACGCTTCTTCAGGTTTTAATAACTATACATATCAGTGAGTATAAATACAAGTTGAACTTGAACCTCATAGGTTAATAAGTTAATTAAATTAATAAGTGCAGATGGATAACTTAAAGTTACAAAACCACTCTCTATAAATTCTAAACACTCTTCATGAAGTTACAACTCTAGAGCACATCCAGAACTATAAAAACTATACTAGAAATCACCCTGTTTTATAAAATACAATATTATAAAAATGAAAACTGCTTATGTAATGAGCTATGACACTAAAAAATCATAAACAGGTACATAGACATAAAAGAATATTAAATAAAATATATTTACCGTGACTAAAGTAATCAAAAGTTATATATAACGAAAATACCATATATGAACATGTATAGGCTATCTGCGTGCTGTTAAAACAGATTTTAAACTAATATGTCGATTAAGTCCTGGTTCTACATGCACCCTTAATTTCAAGATCCAATGTAACTCAACTGATTCTAAATAATTCATTTTACCCCCCCCCCCCCCCGATTATTAATATTAACAATCTGTAAAACTCTAAACTTAAACGTATGTTCCAAATGTTCAGCAATGTGTTTGGCTAATGCATTGACAGGATTCAGCCTCCTAATATCATACAAATGGTTGTACATCCTGTCTTTAATCTTCAGGAGGTCATGCCTATATAGAATGCAGTGCATTCTGTACATGTTGCTAGATATATTAAATTCATACTGTCACAAGTAGCATATAATCTAGGAGTGAAGACATAATCCAAACAAGGATGAATGAAGTCTTTTTAATCAACAATATTACAACACAAATTACATTTATTGCATGGGTAGGAACCAGTTCTCCATAGACATCTACTTATATCTCATTTTAACATTGTCCTATCAGTACAGAGGAGTCTTTTAAGATTCTTGCTGTTCCTGTACCTAAACCTGGGTGTGTCACCTGCAAGCTTGGATATGTGAGGGTCTAAAATTAAAACATTCCAGTTCTTCCTAATAATTTCTATGACTTTTTTTTATTGTCATTAGTATATCTGGTTGTAAATGGTAATCTGTCTTGATTATAATCAACTTTAATCGCACCATCAGCCCCTGTATGTCTGCTTCGTATAAAATGATGTCTATTGAGATTAGCACTTGTCAGACCTAAAACCGATTATTTTATTGCTCTTATTAAGCTAGGTGTATATCCCCTATCTTCAAATAGTGCATCCATGATCTCAAACTGTAGTGACCTGTCAATATCATTCTTGCATATATTCATAATTCTCATAAACTGACTCTTAACCACGTTCGGAAAAACAAAACATGGATGCAGACTATTGAAATGTAGCAATGCATTTTTCCAGCATAACTTTCTAAATAGGGTAGTTGAAATCATGCCTGTTGAGTCCTTCAATACAGTAATATCCAAAAAAATCTATCTTAGAGTATCTAGTCTAAATTGTAGACCTCAGGAAATCAGTGGTTGATTCCAAATAAGTAACTAGGTCCTGTAGCAGAGCCATATCTCCATCCCATACTATAAGTATATCATCTACAAAACGCCTATAGAGTAATATATGTGTAGAAAAAACACTGTTGAACAGATGTGTCTTCTCCCATTGATACATCACTAAATTCGCGTATGAATTTGCACATGGGGTGCCCATGGCAACACCCCACTTCTGTGCATATAATTTATCTTGAAACATGAAAACATTGTTACTAAGTACTATATCCAGCAAAGTGCAGATAAGCATCTGCATCTCATTATCAAAGCCCTCAGTTGTATGTAAAACTTCTCTAACAGCCTCAATCCCATGTTCGTTTGGGATTGCCGTAAATAAATTCTTTACATCTAAGGTAGCTAAAATACAAGAAGGAGGAAGTGTAGATTCCGCTGTTAATTTATTAAGATCATCCAATAACTGATGGGTATCTTTTAAAATAGTCTGTATATTTCTGGTAAGAGGCTCCAAAATAGTTTCTAGATAATTGGAAATGTTTTCAGTGACCCATCCCTATCCTGCTACTATTGGCTGCAACTGAGGTGGTATGATGCCTTTGTGTATCTTAGGCAACCCTTTTATATATGGAATTAAAGGGAAATCAACCCTGAAATAATCATGTAATTCTTGAGAAATTTGTCTGCACATCATTAAATCATATAGGTCATCATAGACCCTTCTCACTATATTTGCAAGAATGTCCTGTTCTATCTCTGTATAGGTATCTGCATCTTTTAACATTTCTATCATCATCTCGTTGTACATGTCTGTATCTAACAGTACTATCCCACCCCCCTTGTCTGCAGGTTTTATAGTGAGGTCAGGGTTGCGTATCAGACAGAACAATGATTGTCTTTCATTCTTATTTAAATTAAAATATAAACATTTGCGTGAATGCAAAAAATACTTATAGAACTCCTCACATAATTGAATAAAACATTCTACATTTGGTGGCATATTAGGTGTAAATATACTTTTACGTTTAAACCTATTATTAGACTGCGGCTGTATCACATTCTTATCAAGAAACAACAGTTTTAAAGATATAGTCCTTCCAAAGAGCCGTAGATCAGTAAGTAATTCCGCAAGGTTACTACTTTGTGAAGAGATGAAAGAAAGTCAATTATTCAACAGGGTAATATCGGCACTGTTAAGTTCGTATCTAGAGAAATTGAAAAAAAGTTCATTCAATTTCGGTAGCAATATCTTACCTCTGAGTTATCCCCTGAGAACATTCTTTTTCTCCGTCCTCGGCTGTTGGAACGAGTTAACGACTTCTCCTGATATTGCACGGGGAGCAGTAAAAAATGGTCTAAGGTTCCGAGAGCTGTTTTCGGTCTGGCCCCTGTCACGTGTGAGTTAATCTGAACTGCTAAAGCCTGTTGATTTGGAGGTGGAGTATCCATTACAGGTGGGACGCCCATCATGCTGTTTCCATTTGATGACATGACAATGGAGCCAATTTCATTCACATCACCATCTGATGTAGCTTGAGTTACCATTAAAGGAACAGTATTCAATTGTTCATTATCATTGATATTATGTTGTATTTGTGAAGAAGAAGAAAAAGAGAAATTAGTGCCATTTAAATGGTTAGCTCTCGGCCAGATAAAAACATGGCCCGATGTAAAATCACTATAGTCTCTTTGGAGCTTCTTATATTTCACTTGCTGTAATTTGTCACTGTATGATACAACCTGAGCATACATACTATCAAGCTTCTTATCAAAGATCTCGCCCTTATAGCGACCACGTAGATCTTTATTCAAAGCCTCTACCTTGTTGGTCAAATCTGTTTCAATGGGCAAGAAGTACTCAATTATAATACTTCATGTATTGGTTGCTTAGATCTAAATTAAATTGCTGCCATTTCTTTAACAGTTCAGGGTGACTATCCCCATAATTCGGCATGCAAAGCACCCGCATGCCTCGTGGAACTATGTGGAAGTGAAGACTGGCTTCCATATGTCTTCTCTGCCAGATTAATCTTTGCAGAGAAATATATATATATGCATATATGCAAACTTCTTCAGAAAAAGTGTTAACATTCAAAAACACATATAAATAGATTCAGGTTTAGCTAATTAATCAATCCAATTAAAACAAACCCTCTACTCCAACTTCTTAAAGACACAATAAAAACTAAGTTTTTAACTGTCACAACATACAAAATTAAATAAAATGTTAAAAATCTAACTGCATATTGTGAAAACCAATAAATATATATATATATATATATATATATATATATATATATATATATAAAATAATAATACATAAAGAACAATAAAGTATAACCAACAGTGTTTAAATACACTTGCCATTATTTAGTAATGCTGCTATAAATATCGAGTCAGCATCACCTGTTTAAGCTTTTCAGTTTCAAAATGCTACTTAATGAACATGATTCATTCAGGCCTGGAAAATTAGAAGCACTGAGTCTGATCTGCCATGTTAGTTTTAATTCCTCCAACTGTAAAGGTAAGGGGGCTCCCCTTATATCATGATGAATTTGATCAGTAACCAAAAATTTGAAGCCATGCTCAGTGTAACTAATAGTATGTTTAGCAAGTGCATTGTCTTGCTTTTTTTTACTGATAGCATATTGCTGTTCGTAGATTCTTTCACGGAGCCTCTGCTCCATTTTACCTACATAAAAAGCAGGACATCTCTGGCACAAAGCTAAATAAACGACCATTTTTGAGTTACAGTTAGATCTACATTTTAACTTGTATTGAGTACCCTGCACAGTAAACCTGTTAGTCTCTACTATATACCTACAAAAGTTACAACTTTGACATTTGTACATCCCTACTGTTTTCGGATAAATATAACGTTGTTGTTCAGGGAGTGATTTCAGATTTTTACCCCTCCTAAATGTGACACTAGGATTGTCACCCATTTTATTAAAAATACTGGGGTTACTTTTGAACAAATCCCAATTCTTCCGAATGATATCTATACAAATGTAACTATGCATGTTGTATGTAATGATAAACCTTGGTCCTGGGTTACCTAATATGACAGGAATGTGATCCACATTAACAGGCGTTGTAACTTCAGAGTTAGTCACCTGTTCTGCCTGCATAAATTTAATACCCAAAAATGGTTTATACGTACCGTTCAACCTTTTGTACTTTACTTCACCTATCAAGTCATCTAATAACGTTGTAGGGTACCCTCGATGAACGAACATACTTTTCAATGATTGGCACTCATCGCAAAAATCCACTTCCTGACTCACAATACATGCCACTCTAACTAGCTGGCCCTTAATGACTGACCGCTTCTGATAATATGGGTGGCAGCTTGAAAACTGCAAAAAGGAGTTTGAGTATGTGTTTTTCTATGGATACTTGCCACAAAGCTATTTAATTCACTATTCTTAGATAACCAAATGTCAAGATAAGCAATTGCTTCCATACTGTATGTAGAGGTAAACCGCAAAAATTGTGTAGATGCGTTAAGTTGGTCTAACACTATTTTTCTAGTCTCTATCACTGTTAAGTAGGATGAAAATATCATCCAAATAACGTGTATAAAAACTATGTGGTTCATAAGGATTGGGTTTTTAAACACATACTCAGATTCCCAATGAGCCATTACTAAATTGGCTATACTTGCCCTACAGGGAGAGCCCATGGCGACACCAACTTTTTGTAAGTAAAAGTTGTCACCGAACATGAAAAAGTTTGTTATAAAGTATTAATTCCAATAATTCGATAACCGATGCTATCTCTCTGTTAATGGCCCCATATTTCTTTAGCACTAGGCTCACCCATTCAATCCCTATATCATGGGGTATGCACGTATACAAATCCTTCACATCTACTGTGAGGAAATTGTGGTCGGTATTAAATTCTAAACTGTCTTATCTTCTCAAGAAACAACCATGAATCTTTGCATATTTGGTGTTCGTGTATCAGGACTTTTTGCAAAATTAAGTCAACTACTTTGGAATACACTGAGCATAGCTTCAAATTTTTGGTTATTGACCAAATTCATCATGATATAAGGGGAGCCCCCTTACCTTTACAGTTGGAGGAATTAGAACTAACATAGCAGATCAGACTCAATGCTTCTAATTTTCCAGGCCTGAATGAATCATGTTCATTAAGTAGCATTTTGAAACTGAGAAGCTTAAAGAGGTGATGCTGATGCGATATTTATAGCAGCATTACTAAATAATGGCAAGTGTATTTAAACACTGTTGGTTATACTTTATTATTCTTTATGTATTATTATATATATATATATATATATATATATATATATATATATATATTTGTTTATTGGTTTTCACAATATGTAGTTAGAATTTTAACATTTTATTTAATTTTGTATGTCATGACAGTTAAAAACTTTTTATTGTGCCTTTAAGAAGGTGGAGTAGTGGGTTTGTTTTAATTGGATTGGTTAATTAGCTAAATCTGAATCTATATATATATATATATGTGTTTTTGAATGTTAACACTTTTTCTGAAGAAGTTTGCATATAGTGGAAATGAAAAGCTCTTCATTAAATCTCTTTACATAAGCTTCGTTTGGCTCATCACTTTGACTTCTGCAGTACTTGGTTTTTCAAATTTGTTGTTGTCTGTGTGCTTTCCCTGATTCATAGATGTACCAGGGTGCTTGTAGGGCTGCTGGTCATCATGCCCCTGGCTGAAGCTCCACAACTGGTACCGCCAGATGCATATTTCAGGCTGTCATGGGGGCGCAGGCACATATGGAACTGTACACCAGACAGGGCCTGAGGCTGCAGAGGGCTGCTCTCACATCTGCAAGTGACAACCTCCATGAACTGTCTGGTGCCCTCCATGCTCATACTGAGGTCATGGATAGACAGTTTGATGAGATGGTGGGCCTCATCGACCATGTTTTTTCCATGTTTGAACATGTGGGAGTGTGGCAACAGCCGCGTGGACGTAGGCCAGCAACACCAACAGCTGGGCAGTCAGTATGGACAGGCGAGGACACCAAGGCACTCCTGTAGTGGCAGTACCAGCCCCAGCACTGCAGGGAGGGACACTGACCACACCACACCACAGCAGGCCACGAGCATATGGTCCTGGCCAGTCCCAGGAGTGACTTGGTTCCAGCGGACATCTGTTATCAGGGGAGAGTAGCACATCGAGACCTGTACCTGGACATGCCCATGGAACCACTGGCAGGCACAGTCTGTGTGTCCATGGCTGGAGAGGGTGAACTGCACACCCTGTCAGGTATAATCTGCAGCTGTCCAAAAACAGCTGTATAGGGCAGACACATGGCAGAACTGTGTGCATGCATACCCACACACTATACAAGCACACCTAGGACAACCCCATTCCTACAGACACCACATCACCATGCCCATTTCAACTAATGACACCCCTCACCCACACAGATAGTGTCAAATGCATGGCCCAACCTCAGCCTCTGGCAAACCAACAACACACTCTGTGCATATGATGATACCTGTGCCACATCCCTGTCATCCATATCATCGATGCAGAGACAGGCTAATATGGTTCTGATGCACGTGATGACTGTACTACAGTGTACCAATGTACTGCAGTGTAACATGTCAGGAGTAATGTTTAATGCATACATGTCAGGTAGTGTAGCCATCCAGCAATGATGCATTATAGCTGTTAGTAACACTGGATGATGGTGGTCTCCATAATGTTAGACAAAAAGCAAAAGCCAGCAGCTGTGAGCTGTGTAAACTAATTTAATTAGTTGTTAAAATAAAAAAAACACAAGAATAAATATACTGGTTTCAGCTATGGTGTTAACCTAGCCTTCATCAGTGTAAATTCCAAAAACATCTTGAAGTTTTTATACATTTGGAAATAATTAGTCACAAAATTTCATTGGTGAGCTCATGAAAATTCATTAGGTTACCAAATCATAAATATTCATTAAGTCCAGGCTGGAAAAGTCCACCTAATTTCACAATCCATTTTTTCTCTTTTGCATTTTAATTTACTATGCCATCCAGATTTGTTAGATCTGTCACCTGTTATTTTATCAATGATGGTAAAATGAAACTTTGCTGTGGTATGTTTAAGAGTATGTTTATGAAGAGCATTGCTCATTCTCTTGCATTTGACATTACTGAGGTGTTTGGAAATGCGTAATTTAAGAGGTCTGGATGTTTGTGCTATGTAGAATGCATGACAACTGCAAGAAGCCATGTAAATGATCCAATCCATGCTGCAATTTGCAAAGAACTTGTCAAATATAATGCTGCAATTGCTACTGGAGAATTGTTTGGTTTTTAGCACGTTTGCAATGGCTGCAATGTCCACATGGCATGCAACCCATAAACTTGTCTCCAGAGATTAAGGTTTGGGTCATGTTATGATTAATGTGATCATGATGGTGTTTATAGTGGTTGAAATAAGATCCAAGATTTTTCCCCTTTCTAAATGAGAGTATACAGGTCTCAGATAAATATTGTGACAAAACATTGTCAGCTAACAGAATATTCCAATGTTGTCTGATGGCATTAACGACTCTGTTGGTATTCCTGCCATATGTAGTGATGAATTGTAAATTGTTGTTTGTATTTTATGATTTTTGTTTGTATTTAAGAAGGTGTTCTCTGTCTAGATTTGCAGCATGATTGCTTGCTGTATGTACATAACCCATGCTGTAACCCCTTTCCTGGAACCTATTGGACAAATCTGTACGAAAAACCTGAAAGGTATGTTCTTCTGAACAAATATGTCTTATCTTAATGAATTGAGACTTGGGGATATTTTTAGTGATACGTGCTGGATGAAAGCTGGATGGGTGGAGTAAGGTGTTGTATTCTGGGTATTTTCTGAAGACTTCTGTATGAAGAGTGTTGTCTTCATTCCTTGTAACCAACACATCAAAATATGTGATCTTGCGTGGGTCATGGTTGATGAATTGTAAGCCCCATTTGTTATCATTGAGATATTCAACGAATTTCATCAAGTATTTCACATCTGACCTCCACACCATCCAGCAATCATCCAGATATCTACGCCAAATGTCAATTTCCCCCAAGTAAATGTTATGTGTAACATCATAAATCATTTTTTTCTTCTATGTATGCCATATATAAATCTGCATATATGGGGGCAAATGATGCGCCCATTGCAGTACCCCGTACTTGGAGAGAACATTGTTGGCCATAGAAGAAAACATTTTTAGTGAGGACATACTCAGTTAGGCATACAAGAAAAGTGTTGAAGTCGGGTTTGTACAACTCGGATTTGTGTAACCAATATTCTATTGCATCTAGCCCTGCCCAGTGTGGTATGTTGGTATACAATGCACTAACATTCAAAGTACATAGCAACCGATTGTCCTCTATTTGCATATCATTTATGATACCTAAAAATTCTGTGGTGTCCTGAATTCTGGATCTTACCCATCTCAGTAATGGTTTTAGATGTTTGGTTAAGAATTCAGGTAGTGGTTCGGTTAAGGAACCATTACCTGCCACAAATGGTCGACCTGGGGGATTCAGAGGATCTTTATGATCTGTGAAGACAGTTGTTATGTTTCCACTATATCTGTCACTACATATATTGAATAGTATTGAACAATTGCTTTGGCTTCCACAATTGTGTAGTACTTGTTATTGATATTACTGTTGCATCACATATGTTGTTATATCAAAATATAGACATATCAGATATATACGGTGAGATACATCTGGGAAGGGATAAACAACCGTGATGTTTACACATGACAGGAATATGGATATATACATATGTTGATATATGTCTGCATGTACATACACATGTATATTCATACATATGTCTGTCTACACATCTGTATATTGCATCATATATATGGGTATTTGTAGATCTCTTTGTATATACACACACACACACACACACACACACACACATATATATATATATATATATATATATATATATATATATATATATACACACACACACATATATATATATATATGCACATCCTATGTGTACAAATGTACCTATTTATGTTGATATATATGTAGATATCTCTAACTATATCTGCATACATATCTATTCAGATATACCCATTTATATTGAAATATATATGTAGATATCCATAACTATATGTGCATATGTTTCTATATATCTGTATATGTGTAGACATATATTGCTATGTATATGTATATATTTGAGTGTTTATATATATATATATATATATATATATATATATATATATATATATATATACATATGTAGATATGTATATGTGTATATATTTATATATATATATATATATATATATATATATATATATATATATAAAATCTGTGTGTGTGTATATATATATATATATATATATATATATATATATATATATATATATATATATATATATATATGTCCAAAACATGGAGTGGAGTCCTACCTCAGCACCAATAGTCCCAACCTCTTAGTGCAAGGGGATGTCATGTATGTATTGCAGGTATATATGTAGACTGTTGCTGCTGTAATAGGGGTTGTCTTAACAGACATGTTGTGTTTGGGAGGTCACATCTGCTTTTGACATGTGCACCATTGGCTACTGACATCCTAAGGACATCATAGTGCAGTACCACTGCTAGCATAGTAATGATCCTGTGGACTACAGCAGAGATCTGATCAAATATATGTGGGCAGTGGCACTCTGTGGTCAGTTCGGAGGTGTACACATATCCCCGTCATATGAGACATGTGGACCACGCCTCCCAATGTGGATGTTAATAGCCATGTACATGGGTATATCATGTAAATACAGTGCTACATATGGCCACACAGTTTATACATGCACACATGCCAGTCTGTCCTGACACACAATACATGGTGGTGCAGAGATCACATGGCCACATACTACCCAGTAGTTAGTGACATACATCTGTACAGAATCCCACTGCTTTGTGGGAAATACACAACAGTTATGGTGGGCTGGTAGCAGTATGTCTTGCAAATAACTGGACATAACAGCACACTGTGTAATTACACTAGGCTGCTAGGCATGTCACAAAGCACTGTGCCAACCACAGACAGATTGCCACAACACTGGACTACATTTTGTATGGGGGAATACACATGTACCTGTAATTATAGCAGGCTCTACACGCATGTCACAGCACAGAGTAACAGAAACTTGTGAGAAAGTCCATACCCACAACCAATGTAAACACAGTCACAGCCACATGTGGTACACAAACTTAATATGACACTATATGAACTGTCTGATAAACACCATCCTCATATGTGCTATCCACACACTAACTCTACATACACTGGGTCATGACACAGGGTGGTCCGATGGCTGTGGTATGGGACATGTGTGTGTCTGGCCCTACAGACATGTGAGCCAACAGGGTACCATACACTGGAGCAGCATGTAACATCAGATAGAACAGGACCAAGAACAATGGCATCTACCACAGTCTGTGCACAGCCCAAGGTACATATGTGCAATACACATACTGTCAACTATCACCCTAAGTACACAGACCCCAGTACTGTACACACAACCGCAGAATGCCCAAGTTATGTCCTCAGAAACAACCCCTACTATACATAACATTTCTAGCAGTCTGATATCTGACTGGCTTATCAGGTATGATGTCAATAAATAATGGTGTACAGAACATATGCACCTTTTACTGCATGACATATGTACAAAGGTTGACAGACTTGTGGCTAGAGCTACGAATACTGGCCCAATATTGGCATGTTGCTGTGATAACCTCATACATTTACTGTCGTACCAGGGTTTGTTGTAACATATGTCCTATGAGGATATGAAGTCAGTAACTCTCATGGCTGTCACCATGTACCGATTGCAATCCTCACACTATGCTTCTGCAATTCTCAGATAGGTGTTCTGTGAGTAACACAAGAAACAAAAGGCTCCACACACTCCACAGTCTGTAGATGTCCCTACAGATGGGAGTTTCCTCAAAAACATGACACTGTCATGACAGGTATTAAAACATGTAGACCAGCCGTATCCACACACACCCTGTTAAACCAACATTACTCCAAATGCAGAATAGCAACACTTACATTCTGTAGTCATATCTGGCACATCCCCCTCCTATCTGTTGGCCTGCTTCCATAGTGCATTTTGTTAGAGGTAAATCCCAAAACCATTTGTGATGTTGTTTGCCAAACACCAGATCTAGGTCCTACTCACAGTGAATTAAAAGGCCCAACACCAACATGATGTTCTTAGATATTGGAGTGTGTTTCCATGCAGTTGGCTATGGGAATGTTACTACAGCTGTTCCACATGCAATCAGCTAGAGGAAGACTGCAATTTGTGCAGAGGCCATCAGCTGATCATGAGCATCACATACAAAACACAATCTGCTGCCTAAGCAAAGCAGGTGTACTTCTCCACATCCACCAGAGAGGGAGTGAGAGAGACACAGAGACAAAGTAAGTCAGGGAGGGGGTGGGAGAGTAAAACCTAAGCATGTTTGTGTCACACACCTACCAGTATGGGGTTTCAAACCCCTGACTGACTATGTATTGCTATCACATGTCTATGCAGTTATTGTATGCGCCACATAGCTTACATGTTGGGGAGCTGTCCAAAGGTAGATGTGATGGTGAGTGACATCTGCAACATTGATATAGTAGTGATATGGTAGGTGTAGTACACATGCCTGTTCACATGAACAGGTGTCAACGTCAACACAGCCACACTCTCTCAGGGACTCACACACATTGACACACTTGGCAGGGTCAGGAATAGACTTCCTAACTAGTTACTTTGCCACAGTAAGGTAATGCACAAGTATCACATACACCACAGGGGTTATCCAGAGGTTATATGGGCAAAGGGCATGTGAAGGTGTCTGACATCAAACAGCATGCTTCAGTAGGCCAATGGGAGTTGTAGTAAGTGTGAATGTGGTAGAAAGCATCATACACCACACACACAGACACAGGGTGCCAGTATTGACATACATGGGTGCATTGCTTCATGGGTGTGTAGTAGTTGACTGTGCCAGAAGGCTATGCAAGGCTAGATGAAGGGTATACCTTGGCATCAGGCCACATGACAATGGTCTGCAGTGTGGCTCAGGGGTGTAGTGTCTGGATTGGCCTACACAAGTGGGTATTGTATTCACCATTCAGTCACCTGGGTTACTATTGTGTGTGGCCAGTGCTGTGCAATGCTTGCCATGTATGTGTTCTATAGTCCATGACATGGATGTGTCTGGGATGTGCACACATCCCACATGCATGTACAGTGACATGTGGAACTGTACCTGGGGTGTCTGGCCCATGTTGTGTACACAGAATGTTATCAGATGTGCCAGTCCTGGCCTCATGTGGCAGGAACTGGTAATGGACACCAGGTTGACCCTGCACCTACATTGATAGCATGATACAGGTATTCCCTGATGTCAGTGGCATCTGTCCATACAGAGCATGTGTTTAAGGCATGGTATGTCCTTTGTGGGTCACATTTGATGGCACCACAGTTGTTGCAGGTATCCAGTAAGGAACATAGTAAAGGTGCATTGTCTGCAATTACGTGCCTATTGTACTGATGGACAGGGTGCCATGCCCACTGCAGTCACACCATGGTTTCTATTTGTGGGCAATATGCAGGGTACTACCAACATAGTGGTTGTTACCTAGGCAAGTGTGTTTGTGTATGAGACATGGGTTGAGTGTGTTCTCTGGGTAATACAAGGGTTGCTTAGTTTGTTCACCAGGCCTTGATGTCACATGTAGGGGTATGGATGGACACCCCAGGCTCTCAGCTATTTGACATCTGTTATCCTTGTAAGGTGGACATTGTGACATATAATAGGGCCACCATATAAGAAATTTGCAAAACCCGCTCCACAATGAGTCCAGTTGTTACACACTCACAGCCACCTCCACACAGGATACAAATGACACACACACTTGCCATGTCTGGGATTAGAATTCCTACCTAATGAGTTTATTACTCAACAGCATTACGCAGCTATAGGATGTGTCATGGAGATGACTGGAGTACTCCTTCCCCAAAGGTGAATTTCACTGGGAATGACATCAGCAGGCTTGCCAAAGTAGGTTAATGGAGGTTGAAGTGACGGTGAATGGCTTCAAAAGCATTGCACCGTACACAGACAAACACACACACACAAACATCCACACTTGCCATGTCTGGGAAGAGAACCCCTACCGCACTAGTATATCATACTACAGCATTACGCTGTTATAGGACATGCCACGGAGATTACTGGAGTACTCCTTCCCCAAAGGTGTATTTCAAAGTGAATGACATCAGCAGGCTTGCCATAGTAGGGCATTTGAATTGCAGTGAGTGTGACTAGCCTAAAAAACATTGCTTCCTACACAGACACACACACACACACACACACACACACACACACACACACACACACACACACACACACACACACACACACACAGTTGCCATGTCTGGGATTAGAACTCCTACCTAACTAGTTTATCACACTACTGCATTACCCAGTTATCGGAAGCGCCACAGAGATTACTGGGCTACTTCTTTCCCAAAGATGTATTTCAAAGTGAATGACATCAGCAGGCTTGCCAAAGTAGGGAATTTGAATTGTAGTGAGTGTGACTAGCCTAAAAGCATTGCTCCTTACACAGACACACACACACACACACACACACACACACACACACACCCCGTTGCTATGTTTGGGATTAGAACTCCTATTTAACTTGTTTATCACACTACAGCATTACACAGTTGTAGGATGCACCACAGAGTTTACTGGGCTACTCTTTTCCCAAAGGTGTATTTCAAAGTGAAATCAGCAGGCTTGCCAAAGTAGGGTAGTTGAATTGTAGTGAGTGTGACTAGCCTAAAAAGCATTGCTTACTACACAATGACACGCATAGTTGCCATGTCTGGGATTAGAACTCCTACCTAGCTTACCACACTACAGCATTATGCAGTTATAGGATGTGCCACAGAGATTACCGGGCTAGACTTCCCCAAAGGTGTATTTCAAAGTGAATGACATCAGCAGGCATGCCAAAGCAGAGCATTTGAATTGTAGTGAGTGTGACTAGCCTAAAATGCATTGCTCCCTACACAGACACACACACACACACACACACACACACACACACACACACACACACACACACACACACACACACACACACAGAGTTGCTATGTCTGGGATTAGAATTCCTGTCTGACTAGTTTATCACACTACAGCATTACGCAGTTATAAGACATGCCACAGAGATTATTGGGCTAGTCCTTTGCCAAAGGTATATTTCAAAGTGAATGACAGCAGGCTTGTCAAAGTAGGGCATTTGAATTGTAGTGAGTTTGACTAGCCTAAAAAGCATTGTTCCCTACACAGACAGAGACACACACACACACATTTGCCATGTCTGGAATTAGAACTCCTACCTAACTAGTTTATCACACTACAGCATTATGCAGTTATAGGAAGCGCCACAGAGATTACTAGGCTATCCCTTCCCCAAAGGTGTATTTCACAGTGACTGACATCAGCAGGCTTGCCATAGTAGGGCTATAGAAAGGGCAGTGTGTGTGCATGGTCCATAACTCATTCATCTATAGGTAGACACACCACACTCAGGCACACACAGGTTTATATTACACAGGTACGTGTATACAACTGCTAGATGATTACTGCCTTGTACAGTCATGCTGCACAGCTAGCACTAGCACCACAGAGTCTTTAATGCTGAGGGATACCAGTGGCTAATTTCTACAGTGAGTGACATTTACACTTCATGGGGTTGTAGCCATTTGGCTGTATGCTGGATGGGACAGGCCTCATGATGGAAGGCTCTTTGTCACTGTCTTCCACACATTTATGTATGTGTACTTAGTGTGTTGTTCTTGGATATATGTGTGTATTCCTATCCAGTGTGTGTGTGTGCAAAGCATGACTGGTGCATACTGAGCATCTGCAACTGTCAGATATGTATGGTCCACTGCTGGCAGACATGGGCTTCATTTGTTTGTGTGTGAGCATGCCCAGTATGCCCTTCTGTATTGAATGTGTGGATCCATTCCAGGTAGATTGTACAACAGTGCAGATTTTGTGTTCTACACCTACAGCTAGCAAACTGTTTCTGCAGGGTATCTGTAGATCAGATGGCAATATGGGGTCAAACTGTGAAAGGGATAGTGGGTACTGTAGGTGACTGCGTCTGTGCTGCTTCTGCTACATTGTACTGGTATTAGCAGAGATATTCAGACATGTGTACTGTTATACACTGTGATGTTTTATGTCCTCAAGTACTGTCAGGTAGACATTTTTGCTCACAGTGATGTCCTGGGAAACATAGGGTGAATGCAGCTGTGTCCAGTATTGTGGTCAAACACCTGCATATTCCTGGAAAGTTATGCCATTCTGGAGGGGGAGCTGCAGACACTTGCTGCTGGGTCTGTGTAACCAGTTCAGTGCCTTGGTACAGTGATGGTAGAGGATCCCATACTTGTACATCTATTGACTTGACAGTATGGCCTTGTTTTTGCTGTGGCAATACCTCACAGCTGTACAGATTCACACAGGTTATCCAGAGGCAGGGGTCATAAGTCAGGACATTAGCCCTATTGTGGTGTACGGGCAGGTTTGTAGCCACCCATATTTATGTTTTCAGCCAGGGATAGTATGTTCACATGGCTGTGTTTCAGACTTTGCACATTCCATGCTGCCCATGCTCCCACCCTCCCTCTATTATTCTATCCTCTTCCATACATTATGCAAACATTCTCTGATAATTTCCATATAGTTATCACCTCATCACAGCTGTGTTTTGGTGTTGGTCCACAGTTCATGCAGTGGGACATGGTGGGCATATTACAATGGTTTGCCCACATGGCCTTGCATATGGGTTATGTGGAGTGTGTTATGTTGTTATTTGGGTGTCCATGACATACCATACATTGGCAGTATGGGTGAGAGGCAGGCTTTGGCAGAGACCTGTAGGCCATTTGGTGGTGATGCAGGCAAGCTGTAGCAGGCCATTGCATTCTGTACATCCTAGAGTACCAGACTTCCATACAGTATATTCCCCTGGGGTGACAGGGTATAGGTGCTATGTGTTCATGCCAATACTTTCTATCAGTATTGATCAGGTGGTGTGGATGCTGGCAGGGTGCTGCTTACAGCTAGGGACACACATGCATGCTGCATTCTTTCGCTGTTGCCATACACAGGTGGGGGTCATATCGTACCCATTCCCAACAGCAGGGATAAGACCGGAGAGGCATCTGTGGGTGGTGGTTGGGTGAGCTGGCTGCATGTGTGCTATGAACACTACTTGCATCTGACCCACAGATATGCATGGGGCATTCCAGTTATGCTGGCTTGTGCAGGGACATCATCTGTTTTTCAATACATCAGTCCTATCACCTTTGTGATCTGCAAGTGTTCAGCCAGACGACATCGGTATTCCCTTCTACAAGCCCAAATAATGTGATGCATACCTGTACATACAATTACAAGGATGTGTCCATTTCACGGTTACACATTATACACTGTATGTCTGGGGTACTTTTCCCTGTGTACTGCTTGTATGTCTAGCCCAACAGTCATGCCATGTCCATCTTTCAGATGGTGACACATATTACTGCCATACATTTACAATGGCTTACTGCTAGAATGTGTTATACTGGGGAGCATTGTCTTTGGCACTGCAGTTGTGAGGACCTGACCCTGTCATCAGCAGCAGTGGGCAATGACCACCAGGTCAAACCTCAACATGTGTACGTACTGACCACTCTCACACAATATGAAACATACACCAACCTAACACACGCATACCTGCATATTGTACAAATGCTACAATCTATCCTGCTACCTTGGCCACCTCAGGTCATCTGTGCTCCACTGGTATTATACCTACACATACATGTTACTACATGTCTACATTAGATTGGAGTGGGGGCACACCTGGGTGTTAATACATTTCTACATAGGATTGAGGGGGCACACCTGACTGTTACAACGTGTCTACATTGGATGGGGGGGCACACCAGACTGTTACTACATTTCTAAATAGGACTGGGGGGGGCACGCCTGACTGTTTCTACATTTCTACATAGGATTGGGGGTGGGGAACACCTAACTGTTTCAACATTTCTACATAGGATTGGGGGGGCACACCTGACTGTTTCTACTTAGGATTGGGGGGGACACACCTGATGGTTACGTGTCTACATCGAATTAGGGGGGGGCACCAGACTGTTACTACATTTCTACATAGGATTGGGGGTGGGGAACACCTGACTGTTTCAACATTTCTACATAGGATTGGGGGGGCACACCTGACTGTGTCTACATTTCTGTACAGGATTGGGGGAGCACACCTGACACTTGTACACATTTGCTATGACTGTTCTGGTATGTCAGGTACTCCATTTCATTCTGTATTGTAACCTATCATGCTGACTAGAGTCATAGCAGTGTACTACAGGTCTTAGGTTTGATTGACCTACATATCAGTTTCTGACTTCTTACCCTTCAGAACTAACATTCCAGTGCCTAACCTGATGTAGTCTGTCTGTGTAGGCCCGGGGAAGGAGGTTACCCATAGCCATCATTTAGCGGCCTTAGCACGGCCTTTGTTTGTGTTTGTGTACACCTGTCCTGCTGGCTGAGACTGTTGTTGGGTATGTGAACCTCCCTGACTGGCACGTGTGTGTGTGTCATATAGACACACATGTGGCCCAGCACATTTCCTGCAGTGGGTTTTGTCACCATGTGGAGTACTGGCTACTATGGTGACACAAGTATTTGTTACAGATCACATGCTGCCATTATAGGTGTCTACTATCTGCTGGCATCCCATTCAGCCACCTGATTCCCTTGCATGCTCACATCCATACCATAGATACAAGTAACAATACATACTACTCCATTCGGCAATTGGTAAGAAGGGTGACTTACCTTGTGGGTGCGCCATTATTGAGGATGGTGCTGGAGGGCTACCTGTGTCGGATGCATATAGTACACTCCCTATACATGGTTGAGCACAGGTAGTGTCATGTTTGGCATCCCTTTTAGTGCATGTGCTAGTCAGAGAGAGGTGTCATTCCCTGGGTCCCTCCTGTGTCAGTGTATGTACTATGCGTTGCCTCTTTGCCAAGGCCAGGGCATACTGGGCACATCTCCTTCTGCCTTCCTGGGGCAGGCTCAATTTGTTCCTCCTCCGAGTCACTCTGTGCCTGTGCAGGCCTTGGCAATGGTGGGGGGCTGTGTGGCCCTGCCCCGTGCTGTTCCTGCTGCAGCTGTATGTGCAGGATCATATTGTGCAGCATGGCACGTCCTATGGCAGTTTGAATATATGTAACTGGGGAGTACTGCAAGGCTCCACTGGATGTGTCCAGGCACCGGAACCATGACTTGAGCATCCCAAACACATGCTCTATTAAAATTCTGGACTGTGCATGTGCTTCATTATGGCATTCTTGTTCGGGTGTGTGTGCATTTCTGATGGGTGTCATCAGCCATGGCTCCAGTGCGTAACCAGCATCCCCCACTAGGTGACCGTGAGGGATGTCTCCATTGGCAAATCTCTGGTACAGCTGCGTCAGATGCCAGATGTGGGAATCGTGATAGCATCCAGGGCAGCCAGCACACAAATTAATTACTATGCCCTGGGCATCGCACACAACCTGGCAGTTGATGGAGAGGAAGCCCTTGCAGTTGATGTAGACCACACCCCGCTCACCGGGTGGTGCTTTGATGCATATGTGCATGCAGTCTATATCACCCACTACCTCAGAGTATTCTGCTATTTGGTGGAAGAGATGCATATTGCTGGCCAACACATCACGGGTGTTGGGGAAGTATAAGTGCTCACCTGCATGTGCTGACATGACATCCAGGAACTGGTGGAGTACCCTGGATGCTGTTCCCTGTGAGATCCCCATGATATCCCCAGTTGGTCTTTGAAAAGTACCTGTGGCTAGTATTTTTAGGCCTACACATACCTTGGTATCCACTGGGATGGGTTTCCCTCTGTTAGTTCTGTGTGTGAGGCGTGGCTGGCACAGGTCAACAATTTGCTGTAGGAGATCCCTGTCCACCCTATAGCACTCCACTATCTCCAGCTCATGTAGCCCCTGGTAGGTTACCCTGGGTCTGTACACTTCTCCGTCTCCTCACTGTGGGTTAGTCAACAGCATTCTCATCCTCACCACCCTCAGCCTCTTCCACATGTTAATGTATGATAGCTACTGCAGCCCCTATCATTTTGTTGTTTTTGTTTGTTAAACTTTCCCCATTTGTGTTCACCGGTGGTGTAGAGTATGTGGGATAAACCAGAGGGAAATGTGTTTGCGTAGTTTAAAGTAGTGTTCTGGGCTGGGCTGGTCTACTGCCTGTGTAATTGGCTGATTCTGATACATTTCACCTGCCAGCTATGCTAGCTCTCCCTGATTACCTTCCTACTGCTGTTTTCCCTTCTCATTGCCTTCCTGTTTAAGCCCGGGGGTGCACTACACAAACACAGTGCTCAAATGTGCACAGAGCTGCTATTTCCTGGTTTACTTTTTGCCTTTAAAACCTGGTGCGCGGCGCGCACACCCGCTTAGGCAATGTAAAGAGTGCTAGAAAGCCTCAGACACACACCCTTGCTTAGCTCTGCTAAGCTTAGGGCAAACCCAAGCCACAGGGCTCCAATCCGCTTACAGTATGCTTGACACACACCCCTATGATGTCAGCTAACTCCTAGGCTTGCACCAAGCTATTCCTGCACTTACACTGTTGGGTGCTGACTAGCACTGAGTGGAAATCTAGGATTCAGTATCACTCCCCTCATTTGCATAGGATTGCCTGCTGATGCATAGTTAGAGGTCCCACACCGAGCCTCCCCCTTAGCAACCACTATTCACTGGCCATGTTGTCTTCTGCCTGCCATAGAGTATAATGGCAAAATAGTGATTTTGGTTAGAATGCTTATTTCAGGTTTTTTTTTATTTTTCGCCCGATCCAGTTTGCACGCCGCTGCCCTACACATAATGAGCCAAAATCGGCTAACAAAATAACATTTTTTTAACTGTTTTCCATGCCAATGTCCATATAATTGGCCATTGACATGCTTTACATGTCATATACACCCTTTATTTGGAGCTGTCATGGCTCAGTTTTGAAGTTTGCAGAAATGTACTCGGTTACTAACCAAGTACATTTCTGCACACTACACTAGTCCTGCATGCCTGCTGACAGCTTCCTGGATCACAAATTCACCTCATTTGCATGGTTTTCACCTGCAAGTGGGGTAATTTGCATACAGGAGCTGCATCCATGCAGGAATATTGCAGGAGTGCTCATGCACGCCCCTGCAGCTTATTCCTGGATCGCACTGCAGCCATATTGTCTCCTGGAGCTCCTGCACTTTTCCTGCACACCGTGCAGGGCTTGCTGAATCCGCAGGATAGACATTAAAAAACATTACAGGATATGACAATATGTCAGGAAATGCTGCAGGCATGATGTCTGCAGGTAAGAGAGAATAGGGGGTATATGTATAAAAGAGGAGCTTAGAGCAGAAACTGATTATTGTCTTTTTTCAGATTTTCTGAAGGAAGTGGAAGGGGGAAAATAATAGTAGGTTTTTACAGTCCCTTGTGCAATATGGAGAATATTTGGAAAAGATGATGGGGAAAAGACTGAAAACACTGGAAAATGGAGAGAAAGAGTTAATATATTATTGCAGGCACATTTCACTGTGAAGGACCTTTATAATGACACCAGTGCACAGTAGATACATTTTAATCAGAAATATAAAATTGACTATTTGGAACATGAAAGGAAATTCCTTATCGAAACAAAAATCAGATACAGTGCACTGATGTTAGATTATATGCAACTGTTGAGCAGAAATAATGAACATATATTTAGGACAGGACAAGCTACTTTTGTGTTTACATGGATAAGATGAAAGCTGTTCTAAGACATCAAACACACTTAGTGCAGGGAAGGGAAGGGGAGGTTATACTTTTCCTTGGTAAAATATGTCAGAGACAGGAGAACTGTTGAGACTTTTTAGTGCAGAACTTATGAGGGATGTTTGTGAGTACGTCACACAATGTATTAATCAGACCTATCATTGAGTACAGTGCCCCCTTTGGTGTGTACCTAACCAGGCATATCCAACAAGTGGAATGGCCCCAGAGGTTCCTCACTTAAAGAATACAGGGTGTAAGTTAAATGTCCAATGCAGACTGCCTCAAAGCCCTATCCCTATATTCTGTCTCCTACAGTCTTTTGAGGTGAGATCTTTGCCTGGCATTCAGGGCATTGTCAGACCCCACTCTGATGGACCTCCTGTATGTCCAGAAAACAAACACCAGAATTACCCATTCTAAAGACTTAAACCTTGTCTGCGATATTTGGGATATAAATAGGACCTGCTGGAGAGATAGGGATGTATCCCAGAGACTACCCTGTCTAGGAACAGGTTCCCCATCCATGTGAAGCAGAGTTCCTCCCTAACCCAATTCAAGTGTAACTTGGGCAATTGGATGAGAAACCAGAAATTCATCCCTAGTTTGGCACCTATGTCTTTAATGGACACAGACAATCTGTAAATGGTTCATCTCCAAGGCACATGCTTACACTTATCAAGGATATCGGAACTTGTCAGAGATTTGGGATGCATGGCTAGGCTTAAAAAGGCCCTTGTTGTTGTTAACCTAGTAAACACCTATGAAGCTATAACACCATTAGACAAAGAACTCAGATGGGCCCCCAGAGTAAGAAGGGGATTTAGAGCGGTTATGTACAGAAAAATGCATGTGGAGGGGGATAATGGGGCACTAAAGTTACTTACTGTGTACAGAGTGCCAGACGAAGATAGCACAATCTTATCAATATTTCATAAATATACAGAAAAACATGATGGTGTAAATTGTATATTATTAGGTTGAGAAAGGAATGCAGATGGTGTAATTTGTGAACAGGGTGATAAAATGTTTATGGAAAGGGGGAATAAAAAATCTCTATAGAATTGGAGATGTATAGCACTCTGTAATACTAATTATAAGTTTTTACTTAAAATATTACACAAATGAATGAAGAGTAAGATGAATGAAATCAAGCGGTGGGGTATATGGAATAGCATCTGTGGATAATTATGAAAGAAGTGGTAGGAGAAATACTTAGTATGAGTAAGAGGATGTTTTGAATTTAATATGCAGCATTACAAAGACATATGCCAACTTATCTCATTGGCAAATGCAACATATATTATAACGTTATTGCAATGTTATGGTTTCAGAAAATAGGCCCTTTCTTGTGCAGTGTTTATGAGAATTCTTATACTTCCATATTAGTGCATGGATGGCAAGGCAGACTTATTAGGATGAAAAGAAAGTGTATCAAGGAAGCCCTTCTGCATCATCATCACAGAGGTAGATAATATGTTGAGGAGGGCTTGAGAGGTAATAACAGGAGTAACTATTCCAAGACATTTTGTATATACCAATGATTTAACAATAATAATAGCAAAAATAAGCACTGGTTACAGAAGGTTCTGATGGATATAGAACATATGTTGGCATGGGCAGGAGTTACTACTAATAAGGCAAAGAGTAGTGCATTATGGGTAGAAGAGTTAGGAGTGAAAACATTCCAAAGGCTGAAAGCTTTTATACTGGTAATGGTCTTTGGCATGTGGGACTATGTGGAGATTAAGGGGGGTGATATTATGCAAACAGTGAGAGAAACCATGAGGCCATGGCCATCTTTTCAGCTTACATACCAGAAGAAAGTATATCTCATAAACAAGAATGTTTTGGGATTAGCATTTTACTTTTATATATTGAGCAGAGATTGAGAGAGAGAAGGAAGTAATGCAATTTTTTTTTAAAAGTTTTGGGGGAATCAGGGGTGAACCCTATTAGGAAGAACATATAAGTAATGGGTTGGAGGATTCCTTGTATGCCAGATGTAGGTCATCTTTTAGCAGTCTGTAGGATACCGAGTATGGTGACAGGGCTTTGAGTTGGGCCATGTGGGACATGTTATTAAAACTTTTCATTCTTTTTGTAAGGTACCTCTCTAGGCATCCTAGTTGTTAAATGTGTCTAAACAGACACTTGCCAAAGAGGGCATTATACTCAATGATGGCCTAATGAGTAATGAGTAAAGTTATGACATTCTGAAGTTGGTGTCCATTCAACTGAGTCTCTGTGGTGATTATGGGCAGAAATGGAATACTGGTTTAACTAAATTGGTTAAGCTAATTTTTTCTGCCACCTGGTTCATACAGCTAAGGAAATAATTAAGCAATAACCGGCGACGTGGTGCGGTATATTGAAGATTTACCCATGGTTGGTGTGGTTTAATCACGAGGGCGAAGCCCAAGTGATTAAATAAAGCCAACCGTGGGTAAATCTTCAATATACCACAACCACGGAGTTGATTATTGGTATTATACAATGACATTATTTAAGGAAAAAATACTTAATTTTCTTAAACAATGTCTTTGTATAAGGGCACACTACTGTTCTTCCATTGGTGGTGGTACACTGCTTCCTTGTTTTGATGTACTGAGCATGTGTATGGGACTTGCATCCCACGCATACCCAGTACATCAATGCTTACAAACAGAAGCAACGGAGAAAAGAAAGTCTCTGTTGCTCCATTTTTTTTTTTTTTTTTATTTGTTAAAAAAATATTTTGAGCACTTTATACCAACGTAAAAAAGTCCGGGTGACCGGACCTTTTTCCATTGGTATATTGTGGGATTTACAATGGGCACGCTGACCAATCAGCGGGCACATTTTGGAATATTAATGGGGGGGGGTCATTGTTTAATGAACAATCAAGAATGGAACATTTTGGATGCCCTTAAAATGTGATTTTGGTTGTGACACAATGGATGGGGGAATGAAGAAATTTGTTTGTATAGCTACTGTGATTCTATCCTGTGTATTTAACTACATCTACCTGAGCTACTACCAAACACAGGCAAATGGGACCTCAGATATGTTAGTATCTACATCCACATGTGCACCTACACTTAGCTCTACAAACAATCACAAAAACTGCTAGTCTAAGCTCCTGAGGTCAAATAATAAAGTCCTTATTATAGGTGATTCCATTATCAGACACCACACTCACCAGATAGGATAAGGAGGTGGTTATGGTCAATTGTCTGTGTTGTAGATCAGGACATTAAAAGTGCACTTAGGATCTTTCGTTGTCCTAAATATGATCTTGCAGTCATCCATCTGGGGCTGAATAACCTTGGGTGCTTGACACTAGGGGAGATGTAGTGAGACACAATTGAGTTCACCATTTAAATCTCCAAGTATGATGCCTATGAACAAACTCAAAAAAACTACCAACAGCAATTAGCTTATTAAGTAGTTTCATTCTAGGGGATCTATAGACCCTTCTGTTTTGTTTGAGATGGCCTGTACCTCTCATCATAAGGCTCTCATTCATTGCCTAGAACTTTTCTTTCCTCCATAATGCCTTTCTAGGTACCACTTAACTCATAAACACACCCACCTAGCAAATTCCAGTTCTGTTTCCAATTTAGACAATATCAGGGCTGTTATATTCAATGTTAGGAGATTAAACAACAAAATATTTGAGATTTAGGCCAAGATTGCCCTGAAGGACATCCATATTTGCATAGTTACCAAGAACTGATTTCAGAACAATGATATAATTCCCTTTTTACCAGTGTGCTGCACCTACCAAGCATTCCAAACCATTGGAACCTACATGGGCATATCTTATTTATGAGGGACCTCAATGTCTCAGAGTAAATCTTGAAGAGTACTAGTCTAGAACTTTTAGACATCATTGCTTATCTCAACCAAATCACCTATCACAACCTTGCCAATTACAAGTCCACTTTTATGAACCCTTCAGAGCACAGACTTTCTAAGTCAACTGAAAAAGCTGCCCATTAAGCTAAATGCCTTATTATGAGTGCCATTAATCACTCCTCAGTCATCTGGACAATCTATACAGCCACCAATAAATGTACCCAGAGTTTCCTTGATATTGCAAATGTCAACTCTCTTGTGAAAATTTTCTCTGCCCCCACCAAGGGTATAAACCACCCTGAGCTCGTACTTAACAACTCCTCATCCTCCTGTACTACACTAAATGCCAACACCTACAAGGCTGAATGAGATTACCCAGCTGCATCCTCCAACCGTAATACAGATTTCTCCACCAATAAAAATTCTACCACTACTACACTTAGGACTATTCTAAAGTTAACTTACTGGTACCTACAATAATCTGGACCAACACAATTAGCACATCCTGCCAAACAAACTATTTCATGCTTTCAGCTTTGGTCCTACATATTTATCAGTTTTACTTCCTAATGGACACATGTATTGAAGAGGCTATTTCTATCTTTCACAATAATTGTGATTAATTCAAAAGAAAGCCTGTGTGATACAACTCGCACATAAATTAACTCTATAAAAAAAAAGAAAAATGCTCATGACTGTTTGCAAAAAAAGAAGTCTCGCCTTCTTCCTTAGAAGTCATCTAAAAGCATTAAGTGAGAACCTTAGGTGTACCACCAGGGATGGCAAAACCAGATATAAACTTAAAGTAGCCAACAATTCCAAGAATAACTGAAAAGGCCCTCTTTAGCGGGAATCGCAGAAGTACAGCCCACCATGCTCTAAACTTATTGCCAGTGACATATCCCATTCCAACCCAGGAATCATTCCTAACATCCTGGCAGACAAATTTAGCTCCATCTTCACATCTTCCACACCTCCCATTGCTCCCTCAGTTTTTCCTTTTACTATCCCAGTTATAAACACCCTAGATCAAGTCATATCAGCACTCCTCAAACTAAAACACAAGTTGCATAGGTCCTGACAATATTTCAGGATGTCTGCTTGCAAGTATCAAGTACCACATAGCCCTAACACCTTCTAAATCTCTTTAATCTTAGGCTCTCCACAGGTTACCCACCTGATGCTTAGAGAACTGTCACAGCAGTCCTTCTCCACAAGGATGGCTTTACAACTGACCTCAGTAACTGCAGGCCTGTTAGCATTACAAGCATTATCTTTAAAGGCATACAACATATTACTACCACACTAGTTAAGTATAACATTGGAGATCTGCAGACTGGCTCCCTGTTGAAATAGCTGCACTCAAAATGCCAAGTGCTGAGAAGCCAAAAAAAGACCAAAGCTACAGGAGAGGAGCGATTCTCGAACATCACTCTTCTCCTTTAAACTGCTTTATACCAACTCTGAGAGCACCATGCCTTGGAGAAAAGAGAATATTCTGGGAAATGGCCATCTTGAGCTTAGTATACATGAGCCCATTTTTTCAGCCATTCAGTCTCTGTGTTTTGGGGCTCACTCTAGCAGGTCTCAACATTTCAAATAGATACCCTGTAAATCCTTGTTACTAATCAGCTTGGGTTGGTTCAAGACAGGCCTTGTTTATTCAGCCTAGTTGATTTCCTTGACAGGGTCAAAGGAGCCTTAGACAAGGGTCAGACTGTTCACACTACCTACCTTGACCTTGCCAAGACCTTTGACTCCATTCTCCATAGTGATGTCATAGACACACTCTCCAGCCTCAGCATTACTCCTTACATTATCTGCTGGATAACAAACTGGCTTACTGATAAAATTCACATTGTTAAGTTATCGGCATCCCCTCCAAAAACAACTGGCAGTGTTCCATAAGGGTGAGTCTTGGGTCCCCTCTTATTTGACATTGACTTTTCAGAAGTGAAATCGGGCATCCACAGCTTCTGGGTAACCAAATGTGTGAATGACTGCAGATTAGGTGCAGTTCTCAGTTCTTCCCATGACACTGATAATCTCCAGCAGGACTCGGACAAGACCATCACCTGGTGTGTTAGTCATAAGCTCACCTTAAAAAAACAAAAACATGCAGCATAGTTAACTTCAGTAAAGCTCCTGCACCATCCTCTTATCACACTGCTGGCTCCCTCCTCAGGACACATTCTGTTAATAGAAACCTGGATTCTGAAATAGACAATGAGCTGTCATTTGACCACCATGTCTCAGTTGTGGACAGAAAGCCCCTTTTCTTCCACAGCTTACCTATTGAGTCATTTCATCTAAGTCTAAGAATGTCCTCATCCCCTGTACTCCCCCCTTAGTAGACGTAGTACTGAATTCAGTGCTCACTTTGTAACGTAAACACCTTGTGCATCTTGAATTACTCCAAAGGGCATTAGTTAAAACAATATCTGGTTTAAGCCACCTTAGTTACCTTAACTGGTTAAAATCCTTCTCCCTCTTGTCTGTCTCATACAGGCTCTTGATAGCTAACCATTGCTTAATATTTCTCACTGCAAAATCATCATCATCCTCATAAACATCAAGACTCTTTACATTTTTCTTCTTCCGGTCAGGCTGTTGCATCAACTGTCACCATGTCTGTCAATTCTGTGCTATTCTCCTACCTTCTCTGACCATCAAGCCTGACTATTGCAGGTCTTCTCTTACACCATCTGTCCATCTCTTGGCTGGATGCTCTCATTTCCTATTCCATTCTTTCCTGTTTCGCCAAATCTTCTTCCCCAAATTGTCATCTGTTTTCCAGCACACGTGATGAAGTCACTGTAATCTTTTCTGCTTGACCTTCGCTGTAACTGAGGCTACATTGACTTCCGGTCTGATATACTTATTTATTTGAACCCCCCCCCACTCCCCTGCAGTTTTGACCTTCACTGCTAACAAGCACCCATTCCAAAGTCTTGCACCTGCACTGTAAAATCAATAAATCATGCTAGCTTGGTAAGTTTGTTCACCAACCCTGTTCCACCTTTGGAATACACTCTCTGCTGATGAAGAGTATCTGCCTAACTTCCATCAGAGACAATGTCGATAACTAAATTGGTAACTGCAAATTCATGCCTGGTACTTGTCTGGATGACCTTTTGTCCGGAAGAATCCAGTCTGCTCTTGACACTATAAGTACAATATGGCTAAGCTTCTCAATGGTCCTTCAGCTGTATTCAGGATAAGAACCTATAAGAAATAAGACACAAAAACTAACTACATAATGTAAGAGAAGTACTAGACACAATAATTTCCTTACAAGCTTTCTAAATATATATATATATATATATATATATATATATATATATATATATATATATATATATATACTTTTTATAAGGCATGGGAGTGGTTTATTGTGCTGTAAAACAAAGTGTTATTGGTACACATGTTAAATTCACATCCCTTCCCCCATCAGTGTGACATTTGAGCTGGTCCTGCTCTACTTAGTAGCTGTCATAATAATATATAACCTGTATGTACTTTAAAATTATATAAAGATGTGGTACCTCTTATTTAACCAAATTATTAAGTAGATTATTAAGTCTGTGATTTTATCCAAGACAATATACTACATGGCTGGAAATATATCAACCTTAGTTCATTTGGCAATCAAAAAATATATATAAATATATGCATATACATTTTGCATGTAAAAATCAATTTCTATTTTCATAACCTATTGTTAACAAAGATCACTTTTGTCCTTCTTGACTTCTTCAGGTCTGTGTACAAGAACCCTAAAAATGTATATAATTTTATAAACCACTCCCATGCCTGATAAAAAGTATATATAGATTTAGAAAGCCTGTGAGGTAATTATTACTCTATTTTTATTTTACCTGGATCGCTTGTCTGTGTACTTAATAAAGGATTTTTGAATGGAAACAGACTGCCTGCCTTACTTGGATTACTTTCGAATACTTAGTAATGCTGTACAATTATATATTTTATATTATTACTTTTTGTTTTGTTTTGACTTAAGACGAGTTTACGTTTGCTACTTCTACTACTGTTGTCTATTCTGATTAATATACACTGATTAACTAGAAATAGATGGACTGAAAATCTTCCACACAGAGAAGTTTCTTACACTGTTTTGATTTTAAAGTTTTAGTGATCTGGAGTTTTGGTTTAGGGACTGAATGAGAAATTTTAGAGTTAGGACTAGGGTTCTGGTAGAGATAAATAGTGTGGTGAGATTGGGCTTTTGGAGGGATGCTAATTTAAGGGGGGACAAGCCAGTGGCAGAAAGAAAGTGAGTCTTGAGCAAATGTGTCTACAGCAGATGTAGAAGACCCATGGAAATGTGAAGGAGTGCTTGTTATGCAATGCAATTCTTTAAAAATGTAATCTGATTGTCTTGTAATAGTGATACTATATCATAGGAAGCCCTCCTCAGTATGGAGAACATCGATGTCTGTGCGGTGATTGAAACCTGGTTCAAGGCTCCTGAGAGCACCCCAGCACTATCAGGTTTTACCTCATATCATGCTTTCTGGCCCCAAAACTTGGACCGAACCACAAAAGGAGGGGGAGTATCCATTTTCATCAAAGATACCCACACCTCCAGGTTAGTGGCAACGCATGAAGCATCGGAGACTATCCAGGTGCAACTAACCATAGGCAAAACTGCCTTACAGTTTGTAGCATGCTACAGACCACCCTCTCAAACTCAGGAACCCCACACAGCCTTCCTGAAGACACTGGAGAGTATGAATGTCTCTCCAAATACCATCATTTTGGGAGACTTCAACTACCCAAACATAGACTGGGAACATTACTCAAGCCCCAACACCCTAGCCCAAAGGTTCCTAGAATTCATAAACTCAAATGCAATGGAACAACTAGTCACCATTCCCACAAGAGGAGACAATATACTAGACCTGATCATCACAAACATGGGGACAAAATGCTCCACACCGGAAGTATATCCCTCTTTGGTAAGATCAGACCATAAATTAATCTCACTGGAAATCCACATCCCGCCCCCACCCCCTGCACAAAAGACCACAGTGAAGAACATCTCAAAAGCAAACTTCACACTTCTTAAGACTGAAGTGGTATCCTTCAAGGCCCCTGGGCCAGTGGAAACCACAACCCACACTGCTGAATCCTTTGCAAATGCCTTCTATGGGCACCTTCAAGAATGCATGGATCATGCAATCCCAAATAAAACCAAGACCCATTCCCCCAAAGGCAGGTGCCCGGTCTGGTGGACCCCAGCCATAAACAAACTTTACAACAGGAGGAGGAAGCTACTACATGACAGAGCAAAATCCCTAAAAGGGAAGGCGTCTCTGATCAGTACTAGCAAAAAGCTACGATCACTCATAAAATCATCCAAGGCCAACTTTGAGAGAAAAATCGCAAAAGACACAAAAGACAATCACAAGGCCTTCTTTAGCTATGTTAGAAACCTAGGTGGAAACTCCCAGATATGCTCAGAGTTAGTCCAAAATGACACAAAATACACCGAACCCACTGACATTGCCAACATTCTGGCAGACAGGTTCAGTGCAAATTTCTCCTCCCCCTCCCCCCCAAAAGGAGAAAAAACTATCCCAGCAGAGTGTAGCCTCCCTAACATCTCAGATGCCCAGGTGAGAGTCGCCCTCTCTAAAGCTAAAAACACAGCATCAATGGGACCGGATGGTGTCCCAGGCTGTGTGCTACATGAACTCCAAGAGGAACTAAACCCACACATAAGGCTGCTGTTTAATCTTAGCCTTACTACAGGATACGTACCCAAAGAGTGGCGTACGGCAACAGTGGTCCCACTTCACAAAGGCGGTGCTTCTACGGACCCTGGAAATTACTGCCCCATAAGCTTGACGAGCCTGGTCTGCAAAGCTATGGAGAGGATCATTATGGAACTCATAAACAAAGACATTGGGGACCTACAGACATTGGATCCTACCCAATTTGGCTTTGTCAAGGGCAGATCCTGCCTTTTGAACTTGGTCGACTTTTTTGAAACAGTCACTAAGGCCATTGATGAGGGTAAGGCAGTTCACACAGCCTACCTTGACCTTGCAAAAGCCTTTGACACAATACCGCAACTCGGGCATCATAGACAAACTCACCAGCTTAAATGTAAACCCATATGTCACAAGTTGGGTTGCAAACTGGCTCAAGGACAGAACCCACAGGGTCAGAGTTGCTGGAGCTATGTCAGACTCTAAGCCAGTCACAAGCGGTGTCCCACAGGGCTCAGTCCTGGGACCCCTCTTGTTCGGCATTTATTTTTCTGAGGTACAGGCAAACATAGGAGGATTGTGGCTGACAAAGTTCGCAGATGACTGCAAACTGGGTGCCATAATTGATACTCCAGCGGACACAAACATCCTTCAGAGAGGCCTCATAGAAACGGATAATTGGTGCCAGAGCCATGGCCTTAAGCTGAACGCCAAAAAATGTATAGTCATACCCTTTGGGAAAAACAAGGTACCGACAAATTACCACATAGGCGGTAATCCATTAAGTATGGAAGAGATAATCAGGGACCTAGGGACCCAGGTTGACAGTAACCTCTCATTTGACACTCACTTTGCCAAAGTGGTTAGGAAGACCTTCTATATTGCCCACCTTATCATGAAGGGTTTCACATCTAGATCAAGAGAGGTCATTGTGCCCCTGTACTCTTCTCTTATCAGGCCAATGATTGAGTACAATGCCCCATTTGGGATGTATCTCACCCGACACCTGCAGCAGTTGGAAAGACCCCAAAAGTTCCTCACCAAGAGGATAAAGGGTCTTAAACATATGCCATATGCCGCCCGACTGAAAAAACTCCAGCTCTATTCAGTCGCATACCGCCTACTCAGAGGTGATCTGTGCCTGACGTACAAGGCCATGTCCAATCCTGAATTAATGGACATGCTCCACCTCAGAAAATCCAAATCCATCAGAGCCACGAGAACAAGTGACTTAAACCTCAACACAGAAATAAATAGGACGTGCTGGAGGGACAGATTCATAACCCAGAGGCTCCCTACACTCTGGAACAGAATCCCAGTCCATGTTAGGCAGAGCCCCTCACTGACTCTATTCAAGAGAAATCTCGACGAATGGATGGGAGATCGTAGGTTTACCCCGGGGGTCATCTCTGTGTCACTACTAGACAGAGGCATAGTAAACTAAACCCTAAAAGGGCGTAGTATTCTCATCCTAAGGGGTGGTGTAAGCCACATACACTCTGGCTAGGCTTATAAATGCCTTAGGGCAGATAGCCTAGTACGAACCTATGAACCTATGAATAATTCATTTTTGTACCTAGGGTAGAGAGGGCTCTAACTCAGTGACTTGGGCTGCAAATTCATGACCAAGAAACTATTGTGTGTAAGGTATGACTTGACTCTCCCTACAATGCTGTAATGCAACAGTACACTCTAGTATTACTGGTCCACAGGGAGAATGGCATGATTTTCTGATAGTAATGCTACCAGATCAGAAGCAAGCATTCTGCATACACTGACTTACACACGCACAAACACACAGATAGTGTGTGTGAGAGTGTGTGGGTGAGTGTATGTTAACACTTTATAACTCTCACCTAGTGTAATGCACCACATCTCTACAGCAGCATGTACGGAGAGAGAGTGAAATATATATATATTTGAAGAGTTAAATTAGCTTCTGAACTATACTACAAAAAAACATGTGGCCAAAATAAATTCTGGCAGATGCAATGGCACTGATTACAACAACTTTCCCTTTCAAGCAAAAAAAAAGAAGCTATGAAGGAATAACCAGCCATTCACCATCCATTCAAGCTGTTTTACTCATCTAGAGCTAAAAGACATTGTGCTGATTCCACGGTTTCCTTCTTTTGTTTTTCACTCCATTGTGTGTATTACATTCTTGAAGAGGAACAAGCGATAACCTACAAAAATAAATAAAATCTACAGATGGCTAAGAAAATGAGTAAACATTTTAAGAAAGCACTTTCTAAATTCACTGGTAAAATAAACCTATAAATAAATGCAGACAAAAGCAAGAGAAACGTGTAAATATAAAACAACTCAGTTTGCCCAGCATATTGTTCACTGACATTTGTATCTCTGTCTCCTGTGTTGGCCTCGGGGGATAATTCTGCTCCTTTACTTGAATGTACAATTTCACTGCATCTAGTACTAGTGTTTCATTGCCACTGCCATAATACTATAGGAATAAGACACCATATCCAGAATAATACTCTACAATTTGTATAGCAAAATAACAAATGCTACAAACGGGGATGTTTAAGAGCATTACTCCAAGAACACATGGGAAGTTAAAAGCATGAATCTGGAGAGTCCCTTCTCATGAAATGCTAGTGCATTTCATGGTGTTTTTTTTTTTAATTAGGATTCCCAGTTATAAAAAGATGCAGATAGAAAGATCTCTTTAAATAGGGTGCAGGAATACCTGTATCTGTCCCTGATTTTGCTTTATATATTCACCATGTCCCTTGTAATTTTTTTTATTTTATGGTAAATTGTTGAGGATTACAGGCAATCAATAATGCCAGAAGTTCAAGTTTTAAGCTGCTTATTCTTCAGAAAATGCAAAATCTGTTAACTTTTTTAAGTGAACTAGAGTAATATTTAAAATTGTCCTTTTGTCCCCTCCCATGTTTTTGGATTTGTCCAGAACTATTGAGCAAAGAAGATAATAGTTACAGATGAAGGCAACATTTTTTTCAGTACTTTCCATTTCACTGGTCTTCAAATGGAAGTATCCTGACAATATCTGATTGACTGAAGTGTCTAAATGTTTATGGTACTCATGTTTATTTAACTGAATGGATCCTTCTGGTCATTAACAACTGTTGATTGTTACCAACTAATTAACTCATAGGTTCCCAGGTTCATATGTTAATATTAGGCTATTAATCCAGAGGACGTTTAGTAGCCTAGCCACAATACCCCATATCATAGGTACCCATTGGTATATGACTAACTTATACCTAGTTTTGACTCCTTTCACTGAGGACTTGGAAGGACACACCCAGGGTTTATTTAAGATTGCCCATCCATTCATTCAGGTTAGACATAGAGTGTCAAGGAGTTACTTTGCTTTACATCTAAAGGAAGTCTATTCCATAAAAGAGAGATTATAGGGATTATCTGGTGTGTGTGTGTATATACTACTTCTTCTTTTGGCTTTTCCCAGTTAGGGGTCGCCACAGCAGATCACCTGTCCGCTCATGACTGGCAGTGGAGTTTTACGTTGTCGTGTTGTCAGCCCGGCACCCAACCTTCCACAGAAGGCACACACATGCACATACTCACTCCTAAGCCAATTTAGAGTGTCCAATCCACCTACAGCATGTCTTTAGGATGTGGGAGGAAAATGGAGCACCCAGAGGAAACCCATGTGACCACAAGGAAGACATGCAGACTCCACACAGACGGCACCCCAGCCAAGGATCGAACCAGAGAACCTCTTGCTGTGAGGTAGCAGCACCACTGCGGCCACCCTGTGTGTGTATAAACTGTATATGTATATATATATATATATATATATATGTGTGTGTGTTTATATATATATATATATATATATATATATATATATATATATATATGTGTGTGTGTGTTTTATATATATATATATATGTGTGTGTGTGTGTGTGTGTGTGTGTATAAACATATATATAATATATATATAAATAAAACTTGTAACAAAATAATAAAACTCAAATATCAAATCTGAGGAACAACTGGAACCAAATCACTTATAAAGCTTGTATCAACACAACTTTTTTCCAAAAATTGTCAGAGTTAAGCGCTTTCTTCAAAAGACTTCTTCAGAACTGACATTCATAAGTCCCATGAACACTTATATAGTAATTAAAAAACATTATCAACCTATCACCATTCATTATTAATAAATCAGTTAAAAATGGGTGTATATACACTTTCATAAACCAACATTTAAAGCAATTGCAATAAAAACATAAATGTAAAATTTTTTAATATAAAATATATAAACTTTTAAACATTCAGACTACTAATTATCACAGTTTTAAAACAGATATAATAGTGCAACTTTCTTTTAAGTCCTGGTGGGGTCATGGCATTCAATAATAACTGCCAGTTTAGTTCACACTTATTCAAGTGGTATTCCGTAATATAACATATTTCATCTTTTACTATTTGTTCAAGTATAAAAAACTTGAAAACGTGTAGGAAACAAAACTAAATGCCTATAAAGGGTGTTGGTGTTCCTTGCTCTTCTAATATCACCCAAATACTCATACATTCTCTTTTTTTATCTTCCTACTAGTTTTGCCTACATAAAAAGCAGGACAAAACTGACAGCAAGCAATATAAACCACCCCTTTCATTTCACAATTATAGTGACCTAAAGCTTTGTAAATTTTCCCTTTAATATTATCTTCCCTAACCAATATATGGGAACATTGAGAACATCTCCCACATTTAAATACACCCCTTGGCCATATATTATTAATAGGTTTTGGTCTTTCCAACAACTGCTTAATAGACCTATCCTTTCTAAAAACAATAGTTTTTCACCCACCATTCTATGAACTTCATTATTGAATGAAAAAAAATCACCCAATTTCTTCCCAAAATTCTAATAATTTCATAGCAATCCAGAGAAAAGGTGGATATAAACAATTTATTATTCTTAAAACTACCTGAAGTCTCAAACTCCACCCTTCTCACTTCAGTGCTGTTGGTGGTTATAATTTCCGTATTTCCCACCTCATATCCTAAAAGGGGCCTATATACCCCTTCATTTCTTTTTACCATAACTTCATTTTTTTTATTTCAATTAAGAATATATATATATATATATATATATATATATATATATATATATATATATATATATATATATTCCACATCCACTTGCACGGTGTCCGAAAGTGCACAGAACATAGTCCAACAAGAAAATACTCCAGCACAACAGAAAAAATATCTATGAAGATCCACACTGATGATGCCATGCAGTGAAACAGGTTTGTGGTTTGCTCTCTGTCTTATGGTCAATAAATTTCCACTTATATCATGTTTTGATGTATCTATCATGGATTTTCACTGGATACTTTTGGTGTTGTGCTGGAGTTTTTTCTTGTTGGACTATCTATTTTATATATATATATATATATATATATATATATATATATATATATATATATATGTATATATATATATATATATATATATATATATATATATATATATAGATACACACACACACACACACACATATATATATATATATATATATATATATATATATATAGCCAGGAGGTCCTATTTATGTTTTGGTGGAAGTTAAAATCTCTTTAGTGGGCGTTGAGGGTTTTATTAGTTTTGCAGATGTGTGGGAAGTCACCAAAGACTGGATTCTTTGAGGTTCTGTTAGCTAGACAGAATTCACCTTTCAAGACTCTACAGGAAACAGAAGAGAGAGAGAGCTTTAAGGCAGTCTTGGTTTTTCAAGGGAGATGTGCCTTAATTGTCTTAGTGAGGAAATGTTGCAGTATTTCAAACTGGATCATATGTTTTGACAGGTACATACCAAAGATGGCATTATACCTTATTATGGACCTGATTAGGGTGGTGCAGAGGGAGATGATAACTTCCTTACATCTGAAAGAAATACCCCTGGTGATTAATATGGTGAAGTAAAAGGATTTCTTAACAGTAGTGGATACATGGTGATAAAAGCAAAGTTTATTGTCAGCAAATTTCCCTGGTCCCTAATGGCTGAGTCAGCTTTCAGTGGGGGTGTCACGTATGTAGTAGGTGCATGGGTGAACAGTTTTTTCTAAAAACACAATGCTGCAATTCTTGGCATTTAGTTTTAGGCCGTGGTCCAGATACCACGTATTGGTGTGTGTTAGTCCCTCCTGAACAATTTGGAAGTCAGATGGGGATTTAATGACAGTACCAAGTTTGCAGTTATCTGCAAACAGTGTTAGCCACAGGCCCATGATGGCAGCCTTGATATCAGAGAAGTAAATATCAAATAGAAGTATTCCTAGGACATCTCAATGGGGAACACCACTGGTAACTACTCTTTTCAAAGACAGCATGCCTCCCATGCTAAAAGATGGGGTTCTGTCAGTCAGACATTTTGCTGTCTAGTGGTAGCACAGGAGTTTACATTTAGTTTGATTATTTTATCGATAATGCCAGAATATGGGATGGTATCAAAGGTCTTGGCCAGGCCCAGGTAGGCAATGTGAACCAATTTCCCCAAGTGTAATGCATCAGTGACATGTTCAAAGAAGCCCACCAGATACAGGAGACAAGATCTGTCTTTAACAAACATAACTGGCTTGGTTCCAGGGCTTGAAGACTGTCTATGTCCTTGTTATTAAGTTCCATAATGATACATGTCATTCTTTTTCAGATAAGGTTGGTGAGGCTTATAGGTCTGTAGTTTTCTGAATCAGAAGTGAACCCCCTACCCCCCTGTGGAGCAGGATGATTACTGCAGGCTTCCATTCTTCTGACATGAATCCAGTGCAGAGGCTGAGGTTGAAAAGGCTTTGTAGCGAGACTTTCAGAGTGTCTGGTGCTGACAGGAAGGCAGCCTTGTACATTATCACAACCTATACAGTGAATGTTACTGGCCTTGGGGAGGAGTCATTCTGGATCTGTTCTGAGGAGATCAGAGGGGGTGGTGTGTGTTAATTAGCTGAAGAATGTTACAGGGAAATAGGTGAAAAGTCAAGATGAATTTGTCCAATAATATGTCAGCTGTGTCCTCAGTGAATGAGTATTGCAGACAAGAAAATCTACTTCAGTAACCCCTTACTAAATCAGTCTTTCAACCCTAAAAAATTCTTGTCTTCTATTTAGAAAATACTCCACCCTGGAACATCCAGCACTCCTAATCTTGCCTCAGATAACACTCCCTCTGAAATGGTTGCTCAGTTTAACAAACATTTTATTGAAAGCATTAAAGGCCTTACTAAAAGAGTTTCCTCCCAACAATCCTGACATGCCCTCTCATCAGGCAACAAAAAACCTTATTTTATCCTAAAACCCATCCCAACCTCCTACATCAAAATCACTGCATCTTAAAATTAAACCCCATTCTCCTTCAGTAGATAATCTCCCAGCAGAATACCTCAAGCTAGCTCCAGTTCTATGGAAAAAAATTCACCATCATTCCCCTTCATAGAGCAGGAACCTCATCTGATATACCAATTTCAGACCTATCATCATATATTCCCTTTGTCAGAAATTCTGGAGGAGTGAATTCACAAGCAACTTCTTCAACATATTCTTCAGGAAAACCTCTTGACCCCCACACAAAGTGGTTTTAGACCTGCCCATAGCACTACCACAACCTAATTAACTTTCAGAGATGCTATTAACAAAGCCAGAAACAAAGGCAAAATGTTTTCAGCGGTATTCTTTGATCTCTCTCTCTAAAGCTTCTGACCAGTCTCTCACAAAAAACTCCTCAATCAACTGTCTTCCCTTGGGCTATCACAACCCACACTACTATGATTTAACAACTACTTAACAGATAGATACCAGTCTGTTAAATGGCTCTCCAATTTTTCTCCCTCCTTCCTGTTAATATTGGTGTGCCACATGGCTCCATTCACAGGCCTCTCCTCTTTAATATATTCACTAACAATTTACATAAATCCTCTCAGCAAGCTTCCTTCATACAATATGCTGATGATTCTACCCTAATATGCATTTCTGACAACCTAATTAGTTTTCAGAGAATTACTGAAGAAGACTTTAATTCTGTTGAAGTGGCTACAGAATAATCACCTGCTACTAAATCACCCCGAAAGATAAATTAAAATTTTAAATTTCTTCCTTAAATAATACCATGACAGAAGTTATCCCACATACAAAAGTTCTTGGCATGACAATTGATGAGAATCTTAAATTTGATTTACAGATTCACAACAGCATCAAGAAAACTCAGCAAAAACCAGCCACCTACATAGAGTAAAGAAATTCCTTACAGATCTTGCCAAGATAATTCTATCTACCACTTACCTCTTACCCTCTGTCCAGTATGGAGCCCCTATCATGACCAACCTACAAGCCTCACTTAGTTCTAAACTTTAACAGTGCTATAACAAAGTTGCCAGATTCGCTTGCAACAAACCTTATAGGACCTACTGCTCTTTAGCATTAAAACACTTACTGGCTCAGTTTTTCATTACCCATCTTATACTCAGCTCACCTTAACCCATAAAATCATTCATACCTCATCTGCCTGCCCTAAAAAAGTAAATAAGTTGCAAAAACTACTACTGCACTATCTTCTCAATTACAACAAACGAATTTCTGATGAAGCCTACGTGAGATAGGTGAAAGCACTTAACTCTTGGATTTTTAAGTCTTTTCTAGACAAAAAGTATTCATATTTAATTTCGTTTATGTTGGTGTAAGTTGTAATTGATTATATTAAAGCATTCATTTGCTGTTTGGCGATACTGCACTGCGTTTCCTCTATCATTATTGTTGTAATTGAGAAGAAATCATCTGCCTGCCCTGTAATTAGACCCCCTACTCAAATACTATCTTTTAAATCGGTCAGATAATAAACTGCTTGCAATCTACAAACCACAAAGAGCGGCTGGGGTCAGTCTCTATTCCAGTAATGTAGCTAGAACTTAGAATAAAATGCATCTCACACCTTCATCTTTTCAAACCATTACTAAAAGACTTCCTCTCTGCCTTCTGGTTTTGTTCCTGCTCCTCATCTAGGACATAGCTGTCTAACATCCTTCATCACCGTTCTCATATTTCCCTTTGAATGACAAAATCAATTAACCTGATTGTACCCTTCTACTACCTCTTTTTATTGTATTTCTTAAACTGATATACATACTTCTGATTAGGACAACCAAATTACTAATCCATCACTACTTCTCTGTTAACATTCAGACTTGCTTATCCCCTTTAATACCTCATTCTATTGTATTTCATAGATTAACCCTACATATCTTATGCACCATTCTTCGGTCTGTAGAGTCTGAGAACAAGGTTTGTACATTTAATATTTGTGAATATCAATACACAGTTTATTATACTATCTGCTATGCTATGTATTCATTGAAACTGCATTATACAATTTGTTATTGCAAACATTTATTGCATTAAATATGATACCTTGAAGCTTTTCGTCCCAGGCCTCTGTTGAAAAAGGACATCTGTGCCCAGTCAGACTTTCCCAGTAAGCAACTATCAATAAATGCATATATGATTAGGTATGTATGTATATTGAGTCCCCTTAGAATGATGTGAATAGCTAGGATAATTGATATCAGTTATTGGCTTTTGCTTGTATTGTGGCATTATTCTTGGTGATTTTGGGATACCACTCAGTACTAGCTTCACACCAATTTCAGATGCATATTATGGGGGGACTTGAGGGCACTAATGACACTGCAGATCCTAGTATCTGACAGGCAACTGACCATCTATCTGTCTTTGCTCAGCCTGCTGAATGATGATCTGTATATCTGTCTATGAAGTCACCTATGACTATGACATCATCAGATGTACTGCCTCAGACTTGCTGGCTTAAAGGCTTCAGTCTGTCAGCTGACTAACCCGTTTTGGTGGTTACGTTTTCCTGTACTGTCTGTGCATTTTTTTTTTTTTGCTTGTTAGTTGTGCTTTCCTGTACTGTCTGTGTATGTTTTTTGCTTGTTAGATGCATTTTCCTGTAATCTCCATGTATGTTTTTTTGCTTGTTAGCAAGAGTTTGAGGCCTTTGTGATTTAGGCAGGGACATTTTAAGTACTCACTGGTGTCCAGGACAAGAGAAGATTTTTTTAAAATCAGGTTTATATGGACTTAAAAAAAAAATACTTGTCACCCTCTGTAGTAAATCATCACTGTAGTGCCTAGCATTTCATACACCTGCACTTAAGGGTTAACAAAGTATTTTGATCTGAGGCAATCTTTCTAGTTTTATAACCCTGCAATTTATTTTAACATTGTGACTCCACCTTAATACTCAAAGCACTCATTGGCATTATTCCCCTTCTAAAAGGAGAATCTAATTTCCATATCTGTTAAAAGCAATAAACCGCTGTGAACTTGCTGCACAATACCTCAGAGATGCCAGATGACTATGCACCTGCTAACCTTGTTACCCATTTTTGATCTTTGAACTTGCTGCTGTTTCTGCTAACAAGCTTCTTAGCTGGCTTACCTGGGTGTTAAAACTATCTTTGGACGATAAAAAAGAAAGCGCAGCAATGCCAGTATATGTAACCCAGTTCCAGCTGGCAAGGCACCTGCCTGAACTGCCACTTCCTGTCTCGCATAGCAAGTAGCACAGATCTGAATCTTCAGTAATCTGATGAAACATTTACTAAGATAATTATTTATGAATATCCTGTTTTCTGACATGCTATTTAGAAATTGTTCATTATCATGCAACATGTTTCTGGTGGTGTATATTTACAGATGGAAAATGTGCACACCCGAAGTGCGTTAAAAGAAATACAACACCTGTAAAACAGGCTGTTGGTCTGTAAATCAAGCATTAGTGCCTGTCATGATGTGGGAAATCATTTCATTCAATCTGTTGGTGTTTGTGCATTGTTGAGATTACTGCACACAGTAAAGGTTATTTAGATTACAATAATGTTGTGTTAATCGTGGTCTGCGTCTTGCTAACATAATGGTTAATAGAAAAATACTATACTTGAAATCCTGGAGTAACTGATGAATCCCTTACGTGATTCTGGACCACCAAAAAAGTGAGATTTTATACTGGACAGTGTTGCATATCAAATATCTTTGAATTTCCCAATTTATAGCAGTAATCTCACTGAATAATCTAATAATGAAACATTGTGAATGTTTACTTTCTAAGCAAGATTCATTTATTCACATAGTTGTAACTTACTGTAAAACAAGACTTATGCATCTTACTGGAAAGCATTCTAAGCTACATTTGTAACCAAACATATTAAAAATATCAGCAGTCATATATTACTCGTGAATTTTCTAAAAATGCACTTCTGTACTCTGAGTAGATGAAAAGCATTAACTTTTCTCCCTTGTGAGCTATTACATGTAACTGTGATGTAACCACCTAGAACTTGCTGTTTGTTAATATCTGTAAAGTATTTTTTGTGTGTGTGGGGGGGCTTGTTTTTACCCTTGCTACCTGTCAGTCATCATTCCCCTCTTGGCCAATTGACCACTTTGTTCGCTTATCAGGGAGGAAGAAAGTCAATTGAGAGGGTCTAGCATTTAAAAGAAAAAGAGAGATGCAGAAATGCTGGAAATTTAATGTGTTTTGGTACTGCGGCCCAAGCAGCCTTCAGAGGAATAAATACTCAACACCCAGCAACATTATTTATACAGCAAAAATAATTCAATTGACATAATTACATTCAATTAAATATTTAACCTGTTTAAAAAGACAATGTACCAAAAAACATACAATAATGTCAGTGAAATGTACAGAAACACATGCATAAAAAACCCTGTTATCTAATATTTAAACATACTAAAACATGTTTAAATTAATCAATAAATTCAAACCCCTAGGTGCAAGAGTGCTAAAATTCAAAATAAATCTACTTTCTAAATTCAACAACTGAGAAATACAACTCCCTCCACTGAGAAATGATGGTCTAGCAAGCACACTAAAAAATAGAGTCATCTGAACCCCCATGGGCATTATGAAAATGCTTAGCATTTGAGTATTTATTCCTCTAAAGGCTGTTTGGGCTGAGGTACCAGAACACATTAAATTTCCAGCATTTCTACAGCTTTGTTTGTTTTTTCTTTTTTCTTGTGGCTGTTGTTGTCTTGTTTTTGACAGAGTCTAGCATTTAGGATGGATAGATAGATAGATAGACACATTTAATTAAATAAATTTTACTGTGAATTTTAGACTCCTTTGGTTTAGATGCTGCTTGTGTATGGACACATTAAGTGGCATCTGTTGGTTTTTATATGTTGTACAAAACAAATAAAACTACCTTCTCCTTGTCTGCTCTTGAGTACATACACACTGTCTGATTTCCAGCATGGACTTTTAAGTACTCTGCAGCCGTGGCTTGGCCTCATGGTGAAGAGGGTAGAAGCCTTTACTGTGATTCAGCTGACATATGTTTGACTAGTGGCAAGTGTAGTGGAGGATCTGGGTAGTGAGGAATGGAGTGAAAGGCCAACACTGACTTGCCCATCCTGGGGAAGGGATTTGGTCTCAGCTCACTGCACTGGTGACACCTACAGAAGTGTGTGTGTGTGTGTGTGTGTGTGTGTGTGTGTGTGTGTGTGTGTGTGTGTGTGTGTGTGTGTGTGTATCACCTGCAGCAATGAGCCCTGGAACACCTAATCTATATGTAAAAGACTAGCATGCAGTGCAAGCCTAAGCATGTCAACTCTCAAGGAGCTCCAGAGCTGCTTGGGGAGAGGAGTTAGGGATTGGGGTATACTCAAGGACACCCAGACTAGCCCACTAATTACCACCCAACTCACATTTCTGTAGTACTGTGGAGGCCAGGTTGGTGAGGTCATACCATGCAAGGAATGAATGGACCATAGGGTTCTCAGCCTGCCTGGAGCATATGCTTAGCCCTCACCTGCATGGAATGGGGAAGTCATAAAGCCCAGCCTAGTGATGGCCTGGTGAGCTTATGGGCTTTATTCCCATGCCCCTGAAACAGGAACAAATGAATCACAGTTGTGCAAGTAGGAGAGCCATTAGTTGTCTGAGTGGATGGATGATTTAAAAAAAAAATTCTGCAGCCTCTGCACAAAGATGTGAAATTATGGATAGTTCCTTCCTCACACCTATCTTAGCCATACTCCCGTAGTACAGAGAGATGTTTTACATTCTGCCTCAGGCCAGTCCTACTACTTGAGCAACCAGTCAGAAACTGCTGCACACTAGCCAGTCATAGAATGCTGTGTAATAACCTCTCACATTAACAACTTTGATGCTTCCATGCATCCTAGCCATCACTGCTACATGATTGGTAACACATGCTGACAACTCTTAACTGCCAAAATACAGGGCTCTGCAGCTAGAACACTTGTTAAGCATCAGTCCACTCAACCAGTTTCCATGATCCTACAGCTTAAGCACAAAGAAGTAAGCTATAATTTATCTCTTGGAGAAAAAGCCCTAAACAGAGTTATGAGAAAATGCCATTCATATAATTTTACATAAATTTCATCCATTATTTTACTCTTAGAAGGCAGCCATCTAAACCCAACTAATGCATAAAAAGTGCATTTTAGGTCCTAGTGACAACATCTTGTGCATGTTAATACTGGATGTATCAACAAAAATGTCTACATTGGGTAGAACTGGTTCACACCTTGCCTTCCTGATCCCATGACTGTCTGAAACTTGGCTCATGGAAAGCGTTCCAGACTCCGAAATTGCTTCAGTGGGGTATAGAATCCTGCAGGCTAATAGGAAGTATAAAGGAGCTGGTGCTGATGTCAGTTTTTGCCACTGCAGTCTGAGATGCTTCTCTTTACATAACACACAATTGCAAACACACCAAAGGTGAATGAACGCCAGGAATACAGGATACTGTGCTGGAAACACTTAATTTATTGACATAAAATAGGTTGAGCGCTTTCTACAGAAGTAAATCTGTCTTCTTCAGAACATCATAGCATGGAATCATGACGCTTATATATCATAATTGAAGTAAAAAGCCCGCCCTGAATATAAGCACATCCACAATAAATTCAGGTATTCCAGAAATTTGCAGCTGATAATCCTTCAAGTATAACAACAGGTAACTTCCTTTTACTTTAAGATTTCTTTCAGTTGATTAAAAGACTGATATTCTCCAACATTTCATACTCTTAACTACACAATTTCCTTATAGTAAACTGCAAACATCCCTACCCCATAAAGAAGGAAGGGGTGCCACAATTTGGAAGCAGACCTTTGCATCACATATTCAGCAGTTATTGCCTATTTCCCTCCAGTCACATCTCTTCAAAGTTCAAGAGAAATGCATTCATGCTTCGATCGCCCACTCTCATTAATGACAATCTCATGCACACAGCATAGTTTTAGATATTGTCATGGCACAGACACAGCTTTGCTTAATGTCACTGACTATCTGTGCATGTCTGCAGATTGTAAGAAGGTTGTTAGAGCATTGTTCTTATACCACCAATGTATTTGATATGGTTAATCATTGCTACTTTCTGGAACTTCTAACCTTATAGATGTTTTCTTTGGTGCCTTTAGCTAGAATAGTACGTACGTTGAAGGTAGGGTCCAATTTGTCAATGGGGTGTAAATCTACTCCTGGTCTGGATCTTATGACTCTGTTGGAGAGTGGTATCTTGTAAATGCTCAACCACTCATGCCTGCTTTACAATAAGTACCCCCCACCAAAAACCTATAGGACCAAAACCTGGGTATTGTTTTTGGGAAACATGGCTAGACTTAAGAAGACCCACTAGGTTGTTAGCCTAGTAATCACGTATGATCCTATGATAATGCAATCCCTCCACAAATAAAGACACACACTCTAATGAACTAGGTGTTCAACAGGGTTAAGTGATTGGCCCCTTTGTTTTCACTCTATTTATTAATAGGGTTATAATAACCTATGACAATGTCATATTAGTTCAATATGCTGAGAACTGTATCCTACTCCTTCTGTGTAAGACTGTCACTAACTCTAAAATACACAACATATTCAACTATATACAGTCCTGGTTATTTTTTGAACTATAGCATAATCCAGCAAATGTAAAGACATGCTTTTTGCTGTATGCACCCTAAGAAAGGGATAGGTGACCCTACTGTCTCCAAAGCATAAAATCTGTCTATACATATTTTTGATCATAGTTCAACCAAGCTACTTAAACTGATCCCCAATAATCAACTCAAGTCTGAAACATATGTAAATACTGCATTAACTCAAATAAATCAGAAACTCTAATGTGTTTAGAAGGATTGGTTTGTCTCACTCCCAGTTCTGAAGTGTCTGCTGCACCAGTGTATCTTATTCTTGCCTTGGTCATTATAACAAGGCAGCAGAAAGCAGCCCTGCACTAACAGGCTATAACTCATTCCACACCTTTCGGCCCCAGAACTTGGACTGAATCTTCAAAGGGGGTGGTGTTTCCAATTTCATAAAGGATGTGCACAACTCCAGACTGGTAGGCCAACATAATGCATCAGAGATACTTCAGGTGCAGCTAACATTGGGTAAGACAGCGATTCAGGTCGTAGCCTGCTGTAGGTCCCAACAATGTCCCAAGACTCACACTCCACTTTCCTAAGCACATTGGAGAATATTAAGGTCCAACCTAACACTCTCATACTGGGTGACTTTAACTACCCCTCCATTAACTGGGAAAACTACTCATGTACCAATACACTTGCCCGTTTACTGGAAATCATTAATTCAAATGCCCTGGACCAGCTCGTTCTTACCCCTGCTAGAGGTAGCAACATTCTTGACCTGGTCATTACTAACATAGGTGACCATTGCTCTACACCAGTAATTAAGTCCTCCTTGGTTAAATCCGACCACAAACTAATCACTCTGGAAATCCACAACCCCCCCACACACACACACACACAAAGGTAACCACCATGAAAAACTTCTCCAAAGCTAACTTTGGGCTCCTAAAAACAGACGTGGCTAACTTCATGGCATCCATGCAAATGGAGAATATTTGCATGACCACCGAACCATACACCAATGCACCGTACAAACACATACACAAATGCATGGATCTCGCCATACCCAATAGAACTAAGACGCTCTCCTCCAAAAAAGGAAGCCAATCTGGTTGTCTCCTGCCATAAACAAACTCTATAACAGAAGGAGGAAACTGATGTGGAATAAGGTGAAGTCCTAAGACTGGAAAAACTCCCTTATCAGCCTCAACAAAAAGTTGCGATCCCTCATCAAATCCTCTAAAGCTAGCTATGAAAACAGAATTGCAGCAGATAATAAATACAACCACAAGGCCTTCTATAGTTATGTAAAGAATCTCTGTGGCAATACCTAGATTTGCTCTGAGCTACTGCACAATGGTACCTCCTATATTGAGCCAACAGATATTGCCAATATACTGGCCAACAGATTCAGTGCCAACTTTACCCCTCCCCCCAAAGGACCAATCACAATACCAGTAGATTGCCAGGCACCCAACCCAGTATTACTGCTGCACAGGTTAAAACAGCACTTTCCAAGGCCAAGAATGCAGCTTCCATGTGACCTGACAATATCCCTGGCTGTGTTCAACATGAACTACAGAGTGAACTGGCACCTCACCTGTGTGCCTTGTTCAATCACAGTCTCACCTCAGGCTTTGTCCCTACCGAATAGCACACTGCTACAGTCATCCCTCTCCACAAAGGAGGAGCGACCACAGACCCTGGGAACTATTGCCCCATTAGCCTGATGAGTCTGATATGCAAAGCTATGGAATGCATCATCATGGACCTAATAAACAAGGATATAGGGAATCTCCAAATTCTGGATCCCACACAATTTGGTGTTGTGACGGGTAGATCATGCCTGCTCAACTTGTTTGACTTGTTTGAGTCAGTCACCAGAGCTGTGGATGAAGGCAAGGTGGTTCATACAGCCTACCTTGATCTGGCCAAGGCGTTTGATACCATTCCCCATTCAGGAATCATCGGAAAACTCACTAAGCATAGCATCAACCCCTATATCACTAGGAGGTTTGCAAACTGGCTGACAGATAGAACCAACAGTGTGAAAGTAGTGGAATCCAAGTCAGACTGCCGACCAGTCATGATTGGACTCCCACAGGGTTCGGTCCTAGGTCCTCTCCTGTTTGGTATCTACTTCTCTGAAGTCCAGGCCAATACAAAGGATCTCTGGCTGACAAAGTTCGCAGACGATTACAGTTGAGAGCTATTATTAACTCCCCAAGTGATGTTGACATCCTTCAGAAAGGCCTCACTGAGACCAACGACTGGTATCAGAGCCATGGGCTTAAGCTCAATACCAGAAAAGTGTCATCATCCCCTTTGGGAAAAACCTGGTTCCCATGAATTACCACATCGATGGTAGTCCACTCAACACAGAAGAGATCTGGGAGTGCAGGTTGACAGCAGCCTCTCTTTTGACCACCACATTGCCACTGTGGTCAGAAAGTCCCTCTATGTGGCACATCTCATTACTAAGGGTTTTGCATCCAGGAAGAAAGAGGTCATTGTCGCCCTCTACTCTTCCCTCATTAGGCTAATCATCGAGTACAGTGCCCCATTTGGCATGTACCTCACTAGACACCTGCAACAACTAGAGAGGCTGCAAAAGTACCTCACAAAGAGGATCCTAGGCCTTAAACACTTGTCCTATATGGACAGACTCAAAAAAAAAAAACAACTATTCTTTGTCTCATATTGCCTACTTAGAGGCGATCTCTGCTTGACATACAAAGCCATGTCTGATCCAGCTCTGTTAGAAATGCTACATCTAAAAAAATCACAATCTCTCCGCACCACACGCTCCAGTGACCTCAACCTCATTACCACAATTTATTTTATTTTACATTTGTTAACCGGGCTAGTCCAACTAGATATATTTCCATTTTCAGTAGAGGCCTGGGGAGAAAAGCTCCAGTAGTAACAAATAATTTAAATTAAAAATTACAAATCAATATTATTACATAGTAAATGAAAGGAGTTCAATAAAAAAGAATACTAAAAATACAGGAAGTAAAAAAAGAATACTAAAAAATACAGGAAGTAATAATAAAATAAAGTAGGTATTTACAATAGTAAAGGTGACAATATGTACAGGATAAATTATTATACAATATGATTTATGTGAACTTTCAGAGCATCAGACAGGATAGATTACACCAGTATGTTGAATTGTGTTCAGCAGTTACAGTCCTGCTTCCAAGGAGTGTGAATTAAAGTTATTTTATTTATTTAGCTGGATCAGACATGGCTTTGTATGTCAAGCAGAGATCACCTCTAAGTAGGCAATATGAGACAGAGAATAGTTATAAATCAACAGAATGTGCTGGAGGGACAGGTTCATAACCCAGAGACTGCCCTTGCTATGGAATAGTCTTCCCATACATGGCAAACAGAGCACCTCACTGGCCCTCTTCAAGAGAAACCTTGATGAGTGGATGGGAAATAGGCACTGGAAACTAAGGTCGGGTGGCACAATGTCAGGGTAATCCTATGGGCTAGGTTTGTAAAGGCTTCAGGGCCATTAGCCTAGTACACACCTATGACCCTTATATTAATCAACCTTCAGTCTTAAAAATTAGCACAATGGTACATGATTACTAATCTGCACCAGGTCAACATACAAGAACTCAACCTTTCCTCATTTTGCACTTTGCATTGGCTTGAAAACTTACAATGTCAGTCCATAGTTAACTGTAAGAAAAATATGTATTCACATATATACTAAAATATGTATTTATATATGTTTTAGCATTATGCTTGCTGCATTAGAAGCTTAAAAGAGTTAACACATTTATTCTGCCACAGGCTTGAAAATAATTGTATGTACTTTCTGACTTTGCTTCTGGTCAGCTCAGTGAATGACCTTGTTCATACACTGAGAAACAGATGATTTTGATAGCGTTAGGAAAATAGAACAATACAGTATTCTGAAATGTTATTAGACTTAAGCAAATAACCTTGTTCATGTTGAGTGAACACTGCAGCTGTAGAGGAACTAGATAAAACTAAAGGCTGTAATCAGTATATGCTTTGTGTTTGAAGTAAGAAAGAATCACGAATTGTAACACTGAATCGTTACAGACCGGTGGTCAGCAAGGCCACATTGTTTTTGAGAAAACTTTCTCATGGGAACATTTATAATTGTTATATCAGCAGAAAAACTTAGTAAACACCTGTTTTAGAACAATGCTTAGAGTTATATTTGACTACGTCAGCTTAGAGGGCAATGGCTTATAGAACAGTATAATAATGAAGTATTTCCTGTATAATGTCTGACAAATTTCTGAACTGCATTTTTGTCTACTTGTACAAGAATAAAGGAACCTTAACTGAACCTTGGCTGCATTGATCTTTGATTTTTCCTTTGACAAGTTGGTCCTTCGTTGACCGGAAACCTCTCGGTCATCCCGGATCAGACAGGCCTGGTGGCTTGAATCCGTACGGAAAAAGTTACCGAAACGGTTCTTCTTGTTCAAAAAGACCTCCGACTGAATTGTCGTATAAACAGAGGCCGGCCACTTTCTGATCTGCGGCTGACAGGCAGGTTTCAATCAGACCGGGGTGATCAATTGCTGAGGCTCAGGTAAGGTGATTCTACTTTTTTCTGTTTTAGATCAGGGACTTGATTGTATTTGTTCAGTCAGGATTTTTGTGTAAATCCAGGGACAGAAAAATTGTTATCTTGTCATAGATCAGGGAAACAGAATAAGTAGGCAGGTAGTCTGAAGGGACTATAAAATCTTCGTGGTACCACATTAAAAATAAGAAGGGTTACGTAACATTCATAAGGTTAGGACAAAATGGGTAATAAGTGTACAAAACAACCCCAAAATCCGCCGTTAACCGAAGACGCAGAATACATGCGGTCATGACGTGCCGATAACATTAAGTACTACACAAAGTGGGTTAATAAATATGTATTTGATGGTAAACTAGAAAAATCCTCACTTGTTGAACTTTTAAAACAACTCAAAACTGATTCCAAAGGGCAGGTAAAAGGACAGCGCAAATTAGGAATTCCTCAGGCACACAGGTGGATTGAGGAAACAAACCAAAGGGAACAAATAAATAAAAATTCAAAAGCAATGTTTTTAGATAAAGAGGATAATAACTTGGTTATAGCCAGCCCCTCCGCCCCCTTCACTTCCCTTGCCAGAATATGAAGCGAGTGAATAGGCAGGTCCACCCCCACAATACCCTGCTGTTCCGTCAGGTAGAAGTGTTACAAAAGCAGAGCCATTTGTCAGAGATCCTGTCGAGACTAGGTCTCGAACATGCAATTTGAGAGGGGATATTGAGTTATATCAAATAAATAAAAATTTGCGATCTATGAGTGAAGAGATATGTCCACTCATAGAAGTACCAAATCCTCAGGCAGGACAAGAAGGGCAGGACCCAACTCTCCTAGTATACAGACCGTGGACACCGGAAGATATCCGGAAAGCCACAGAGGGAATTCCCCATCCAAAAGTTAATTTTAGAAAGTTTTTAGAAGACTTGGAAGGTATGAGGTTAAGTTATCACTTAAACGGCAAGGAAGTAGAAAAAGTAGTCAGACAAATAGTAGGACCAGATTGGCACATGATCAGTGGCAACTGGAATCCCCGTGACGCTGCGCTTAAGCCCCTCCCACATAGCAGCGCAGAGTTAGACAACAGAGTAAAAGGTCTAACGGACCGAATCTCTGAGAAATGGAAGCTTAGGGCAGACTGGACATGCATTAATCAATGCATCCAACAAGAAGGTGAAACTGTTGATAGGTATTATGCCAGATTATTAGAATATTTTAATAACCATTGTGGAATGCAGATTCCTGAAGACCAGACACAAGATTCCCTATATGAGCAGCAGTTAAAAAATGCATTTTAAAAGGCAGTATTGCACCCATAAGCAGTTTTATTACGAAGCATATGGTAGATCATCGCACAAGCAGATTACAGTCACTGCTTGAATATGCTAGGCATGCCGAAAGACATTTTAATAACAAAAAGAAAAAGAAAGCCCAAGTATTTGCTGTTGATGACGGAGAAATTTATTTAGTACAGTCCAGAAGGAAGGGCAAGAAGAATGCCCAGGGAAACAAATAATCAGAGGACTTTGAAGGGCGAAAGAAAAGGGGGGAATGTTTTAAATGCGGTAAAAAGGGACATATGGCAAGGGATTGCAAGAAAAATAAAAAGGCAGCTATGGAGGATAAAAATGAAGAGGGTGAGGACTGACTATATGATAGTCAAGAATCACTAGATAGGAATAACGAAGAAGGGACAAATGAGAATGTGATAGACAGAGCAGAGAATGTGTTAGGAGAAATAGAGGAAGTGCAGGAAGCTACCGATAGTGAAGACAATGAAATATTAGACCTAGCCTTATTGAGCTTGGAGCTCTATTTGGCTGACACGAAACCAGAAGTTACACTCCTGGTAGAAGGGAGGGAAGTCAAATTTCTGTGTGACTCAGTGGCATCACGAACCCTGGTTCACCCCTCCAAACTACCGGACAATTCAGAGTCACATGATTACATATTAGTGAAAGCAGCCAATGGACAGCTGTATCGGGAGCCTCTCTCTCATAATATTGCAATAACAGATCCTGTTTCAGGATTAACCCGGAAAAGTAAAATTGTTGTTTCTGCGAAATGCCCAGTGAACCTTTTGAGCAGAGACCTTATGCAACTATTTGGCATAGCAGTAGTCCCAACCATGCAGGGTATGGAAGCACAGCGACAAATTAATACTTTTGCAGTGCAATCGGAAGGTGAAACATTTTATTGGTACAGCCAGGACTTGGTTACGACCGGTCCTGGGGCAATAACTGGAGAGTTAATGAATGTAGCTATCAGTAAGTTCCCCTCCCTTTGCATTGACATACAACATCTGTTGCACTATACTCTGTATTATTGTAGTACACCAGAACCTGACAAAGAATATGAGCAAGAATTGTTTAAAAACCGTGCAAACAGATTAGTATTGTGTAATTTGTACTGGGACATGAAAGGGAACAGTGTAGTTAGCTGTTCATTGCCCCAGAGGTTCTTTGCACTGTATAAATCAAATTGATTACCACATGTTAGTTTAACTAAGGACAAGAGTATGAAATGGGCAGATCTAGGAGAAAAAGTCACAAAATGGGAAAAGGAGACAGAGTCAGAACTATCAGAACAAGGAGTACAAAGACAGAAATTGAGTTGGATAACACAGACACACCCAGCTGTACACTTGCAGTCAAGCGGGGACAGCTGAGAAGCACTCTTATTAGAAGAGGAAGAAAAAGCTTTATTAGACATACCAGAGACTCTCTGGTCAACAGGGAAATCAGATGTAGGACTTACTCGTACAGCAGGACCAGTTACCATCATGCCAAAGTCAGCATTTAGACCACAAAAAAGGCAGTACCCCTTAAGAAAAGATGCAGAAGCAGGTATTAAACCTATCATAGCAGCTTTACTTAAGGAAGGAATACTGGTGGAATCTCCTGATTCACCATGTAACACACCCTTATTCCCGGTTAAGAAAGCAAATGGAGAATGGCATATGGTCCAAGATTTGCAAGCTGTAAATGACGCAGTAATATCAAGGGCACCCACGGTGCCAGATCCACACACCCTATTAAATGATCTAAAGCCTCAACAAAAATATTTTTCTGTGGTAGATATTAACAATGCGTTCTTTTCAATACCGATACACCCTGACAGCCAGTATTGGTTTGCATTTACATTTCAGGGGAAATGGTATACATATATGCGACTTCCACAGGGATATTGTGAAAGTCCAACGATATTCTCACAAGAGATGGCAAGTAACTTGGCGGGGTTTACCCCACCGAAAGGTAGTCAGATTTTACTTTATGTTGATGACATCCTGCTGGCAGCCCCCACCCAGCAAGATTGTAAGGAAGACACTATAGCATTATTGAAATTCTTAGCTGCTGAAGAACACAAAGTAAGCAAAGATAAATTGCAGCTTTGGCGGAAACAAGTTAAGTACCTTGGATATGTAATATCCAAAGAGGGTAGGACATTAGATGAAGACAGAAAAATAGAAATCTTACAAGCACCAAAACCTACAACCAAGAAGGAAATGATGTCCTTTCTTGGCACGACTAATTTTTGTCAGAGCTGGATCCCAAACTATGCTTTGGAATCTGCACCGTTAACCAACCTGATTTTTAAGAAGCCTATGGCAGCACAAGATTTGATACAATGGACACCAGAAGCAGAATTAGCTTTTTGTAAACTGAAACAGTTGATAGCATCATTAGTTTTAGGATTACCAAACTATCATAAACGTTTCTTCCAAACCATAGATTGTAAGCAAGGTTATATGATGTCAGTATTGACACAACAACATGGGGACAAGCAACGCCCCATTGCTTACTATTCATCACAACTGGACCCAGTGGCACAGTCTTTGCCCCACTGTGTACAAGCAGTGGTTGCAGCCACAATGGCAGTGCAGGCTTCGGACTCAGTAGTATTATTCCACCCTCTCACATTGAGAGTGCCTCATGCAGTCGCAATTATTTTACTGCAAGAGAAGATAGCATATCTTTCCCCTGCTAGGCATCTATCCTGTATGACTATCTTGTTGAGCCAACCTCACATGACAATTGAACGCTGTACAACTTTGAATCCATCTGCCTTGCTTCCAACTCCTGCAGATGGCACACCGCACAGCTGCCTGCAGGTAATTGTGCAAAAGACACTGCCCAGAAAAGATCTCACGGATGTTCCCTTGGATGATGCCGAGGTGACATATTACGTGGACGGCTCATGCAGAAAGGGTCCTACAGGACGGAACCTAACAGGATATGCAGTAGTTTCTGATACTGAAATTATAGAAGCAAAACCTTTACCACATAGCTTATCTGCACAAGCAGCAGAATTGATTGCCTTGACACGAGCATGTACCTTAGCAAAGGGTAAATGTGTGAACATTTTTACAGACAGCCAGTATGCTTTTTCTACTGTACATGTTTTTGCGCAACAGTGGAAAAATTGAGGAATGGTGACATCTACTGGCAAACCGATTAATCATGCACAGTTTATTTTAGATTTGTTAGAATCAATTCAGTTACCTCAGAAAGTAGCTATTTGTAAATGCATAGCTCATACCAAGCAACAAGATAGGATTTCAAAAGGCAGTACGAGAGCTGACACAGCTGCAAAGCAAGCAGCCTCAGAAGCATTTCTTTTGAACAAGGAATTACACCCTTCTGAGATTTTAGACTTAGAAATGTTGAAAACAATGCAAAACTTACTACACAGGCAGAGAAACAAAAGTGGGTAAGGCGAGGAGCACTAATCAAGGAAGGACTGTACATCTCCAAAGAAGGAAAACCAATAGTGCCATCTAATTTGTTTAGATATGCAGCTTTGTTGAGCCATGGGCAATGCCATGTCTCAACAGGGGGATGGTACAGTTAGTCAACTGGGTATTCTCTACATACGGATTTGCAAACTATACAAAAAATGTTGTTTATCATGCCACAATTGTAACAAACATCATGCACAGGGGGCGTTAAAGCCCAAGCAAGGGAGTTTCCCTATACCACCATATCCATTTCTCACTATTTTATGGATTTCATAGAATTGAGTAAATGTGAAAATAAACGTTACTGCCTTGTCATTGCAGATATGTTTTCCAAATGGGTGGAAGCCTTTCCGACTAAAAATCCAGATGCAGCTATGGTTGCAAAGGCTCTGGTTAAAGAGATTATTCCTAGATTTGATATACCAGAAAGGATCTACAGTGACAGTGGCACACATTTTGTAAATCAAACTATACAGCAACTCAGTAGATATTTTGGAATTTCTTCGAAGAACCATTGTGCATATCATCCTCAGTCTGCAGGGTTGGTGGCGAGGCACAATGGGATTTTAAAGAACAAGCTTAGGAAGTTGATGTCAGATACACAAAAGAATTGGGTGTACTGCCTGCCCCTGGCACTGTTGAGCATGAGAACTGTTCTGAATGCGAAAGAATTGACCCCTTTTGAGATAATATTTGGGAGGGCATACTATACCCCTCAGTGGAAATCTCTCATGCCCACGGACCAGGAAGCAGACTGTACACTAGTAAGATATATGGGATGTATGCTGAACTCTAAACATCTTTTGCAGTCTTCTGTTTCAGGTAAAAAGCCAAATCAACCATTGGAAGCGACAGTAACCCCAGGCGACTGGGTCTGGGTGAAGATTGTCAAGTAGAAGAATTGGACCTCGCCAAAGTGGGAGGGACCTTACCAGGTCCTCTTGTCGACACCCACAGCAATCAAGATTGGTGAGAAATCCTCTTGGATCCATTTGACACACTGTAAACTTTGTAAAAACTTTGAGCTAGATAAAAATCTTGCTGTTTCACAGAAAGACTAAACATGACAGAATCTAGAGCAAACAGGAATGCAGAACAACCCCAGAAGTATTGCATGGTTATCCTATCCTGTTAATTGTACTGACAACAATAATCTTTTTGCTGTGGCCCATCCTTTTTTCAGCTGAACTGAATAAACGTGATGAGCCGACCATAGACTGGCACCCGAACTTTAACACTTATCGGGCAATTACACATGTGTATGCTGAGACTTTTAATGTTTCGAATTGCTGGATTTGCACAGCCATACTAACAGCATACGGGGGGTTATTAATGACTGCAGTCCCCCTAGGGGTCAATGAGACCTGGGAAAATTTGGTTTATGAGACTGTAGCTATCAAAGCACATGATAAGGTAGCACTGTATTTGCCTGTGACACAAAAGGGAATTGTATGTTTTTATAAGAATGACACAATTCAAGTGGGTTGGAGCAGGTGCAATGTGACTGTACATTACAAATGTTATACCAAAGCAAACAAAATGGATGCAGTTTGTAATTCGAATTATGACTCATTTCTTGAGTCCATGCACAAAACTATTGATGAAGTGCAACGTAATCCTGTTCTTTTTAAGCAACTGTCTGTAATAGATAGGAAAATGTTTCATGCAGGGCAGCCATTTCATAGTAAAGTAACTACTAAGGTAGAGGATTGTTATTTTGTGTGTGGTAAGAAAGCATATAAATGGTTACCTGAGAATTGGTCCGGCAGTTGTTTTTTGGGGTACCTGGTTCCGGCCATACGACACACTGCAGTTTTGCCTCAGGGAAATATTCGAAATATCCGAGATGTAGCCAAGAAAGCTGTCAGAAAGCCTGAGAATCCAGTGGGACGGATCGAGGCAGGCTGGAAAGACCATCATACCGTGGATACCAAGCTGACGCACATGGACTTGAGTGATGCTGTCATATCGTGGGCAGGCATATTACCAGCATATGGAGCGGCAAAATCGATTTGGGAACTGCAAATACTGTCTAAACTTCTTGAAGTAATGAGTAATGCAACTTTTTCTGCTCTTGAATTGATAACTGATGAACTGAATGCTATGAGAACTGTAGTGCTCCAGAACCGTATGGCTCCTGACTTCACCCTAGCGGCGACAGGTGGTACATGCGCTTTAATCAAAGAAGAGTGTTGTGCGTATATACCTGATTATCAACATGAGATAAACGACCACCTTGAGGTGATACAGCAAGTGTCGGCCATGACCAAACCAGGCCCCAACCCACTGATGGACTTTTTCCAGAATCTGTTTGGGGTGGGGTGGGGTACCTTCATAATGAACATATTAATAGCTGTCTGTGTGGGGATACTCCTGTTGGGAGTGTGTGCATGTTGTGGCATACCCTGCATGAAAAAACTGATTAAAGAATTGATAGACATGTCAGTATCTGAAACCTTGTATCAAAACACTGAAGTTGATAAATTGCTGGAAAATGAAATGCTTTCAGAAGTTTAAACGAAATGACTCACCTAACCGCAAATCCCACGTGGAAGAGGTTGGGAGAAGAAATTAACTGTTTATGCTTTTGAAGAGAATAAAAGTGTTAATAGGGGGGAAATGCAAGAAAAATATGTATTCACATATATAGTAAAATATGTATTCATATATGTTTTAGCATTATGCTTGCTGCATTAGAAGCTTAAAAGGGTTAACACATTTATTCTGCTACAGGCTTGAAAATAATTGCATGTACTTTCTGACTTTGCTTCTGGTCAGCTCAGTGAATGACCTTGTTCATACACTGAGAAACAGATGATTTTGATAGTGTTAGGAAAATAGAACAATACAGTATTCTGAAATGTTATTAGACTTAAGCAAATAACCTTGTTCATGTTGAGTGAACACTGCAGCTGTAGAGGAACTAGATAAAACTAAAGGCTGTAATCAGTATATGCTTTGTGTTCAAAGTAAGAAAGAATCACGAATTGTAACAGACCGTTACAGACCGGTGGTCAGCAAGGCCACATTGTTTTTGAGAAAACTTTCTCATGGGAACATTTATAATTGTTATATCAGCAGAAAAACTTAGTAAACACCTGTTTTAGAACAATGCTTAGTTATATTTGACTACGTTAGCTTAGAGGGCAATGGCTTACAGAACAGTATAATAATGAAGTATTTCCTGTATAATGTCAGACAAATTTCTGAACTGCATTTTTGTCTCCTTGTATAAGAATAAAGGAACCTTAACTGAACCTTGGCTGCATTGATCTTTGATTTTTCCTTTGACATTAACCTAAAATTTACTCATAAGCTACTAAATTATCCCAGATGCCCCTCACTTGCTAGTACCCTGGAATAGCACACATCACATAGTAACATTATGTCAACTGAAAGTCTTCTCATATCCACAGTCAAGTCGAGATTTGATGATGCATGTTTCCCTGTCCATGATGGAAAGCTTTGTCACATACTTCACTTTGCACTGTAGAATTCCACCTGTATCTGTCAAATCTCTTTTAGGTATGGAATTACAGGTATTATATGAGGTTCAATGCTACTGAGCTTTATATTTTGTCATTCCCCACCCTAAATTCCACCTCCCTTTCAAGGATGGTTAAGCCAATCAAGGCTGAGGTGAATTTATGAATCTTCATACAATTATCCAGGTCCCATTTGAAGGAAGACTGTATATCACACTGCTTTATCTGTAGAGGGATTCTATTCCAGAGGTGAGGGAGATGCTAGGTAAATCTGTCTTTCCACCTTATTTTATTGATCTGTTGAAGTAGCTTTAGTTCTCTTGTTCTGGTATTTGTAGAACTGTTTGATTTGTGAAGATGCAAAAAGATCCTTAATGGGTCTCTGATTGCTTGGAAGGCAATGCATAGTTCTCCTCTGAGAAGACTATAAGACACAGAAAAGAGTGAAAGTGCTTCTAATCTTTTCCAGTAACTTAAGAATTTTATGGCCATAATTCTCTTTGTTAGGAACTGTTGGGGTGTTTACGTTTGTTTGCTATAGCTAATGAGGTACATACCAAAAAAAGGGAGGGGGGCATTGTATTTTATAATTGGTCTGATCAGTGCTGAATACAAGAAAAGAATAACATCTTTAGATCTGGATGATATGCCCTTTGCAATGAGCTGTACCAAGTAGATGGATTTCCTGACAAGCATTACTATGTGGTGATCAAAGGAAAGGGAATTATCAACACAGGTTTCCAGGTCTATAACTGCATTTTCATGTTGAAGAAGGGTATTGCCAATACTATATGAAAGAGGCATGTTTTTTCAGTCAGATGTCACATCATTGCATTTTTTAGCATTTAATTTAAACACATTTTCAATATACCAAACATTTTTAAGTGTAAGTTCCTGCTGGAGGATGTCTGTGTCAGAAGAAAGTTTGACAGTGACTCCCAGTTTCCATTCATCTGAAAACTTTGTTAGTCATAGGTCATGGTTTTTAGTCAGTAGGTCAGAGAAGTAAATACAAAACAACAGTGGTCCTGGCACTGAGGCCTGCTGGACACTACTGGTCACCTTCATGTTTTCTGATGCTGCCCCTGCAGCATCGTTTAGCAAATTAACAATCCATCTTACCTCATAGGGGAATATTGGGAACAAATTTAATTTATTAATTTTGCTAGCATGGAGGATGGCATCAAATACCTTGGCTAAATCAAGGTAGGCTGTATGTACAATGTGACCTCTGTCTATAGCTTGTGTTATGCTTTCAAAGAAGTTTACCAGGTTCATTAGACAGGATTTATTTTTTGCATTGTGTGTCTAGCCTGAAGAATCTTTTAAGCCTTACAAATGAGACTCCTGAGGCTTAATGGCTTATAGGTTCCAGGGTCAGTAGTAGAGTCATCTTTGTGAGTAGCATCACCAGTGATGTGTGCCATATTTCTGGGACTGAGCCTATAGCCCGGCTCAGGTTAAATAACTTACAAAGAGGTTCCACTAGGGCATGTATAGCACTATTTAACAAACAGCCTGGCATGCTGTCTGGTCTCATGGAGGAAGTGATCTTAATCATGGATAACACTTTCAGTGGATGTACTTTAGTGGTAATGATAGGGGTGATAAATATAGATATCATAGAGCTTTGAATAGCCATTTCAGGAGTAAAAATTGTACTAAATTTATCTGCAAGTACATTGGCAATGTACACCATATTTGTAATTGTCCTTCTATTCAGATGCCAAATTGAGTTCACAGGCTATCTTAGTAGATTTAATAGTTTCTTTTTTTAATTCTTAGTCAGATTCATAAATTTTCTTTTCCTTGGCGGTCTTTAAATCTGTTGTATTTTCTAATGAGTTTTTCCTTTTATTGCATATTTTATTTGTATCAATAGACTACTAGGGTGGTTTGGTTTCAAATTTCCCATTGTATTTAGATCTAGAAGGGACTACTAATTCTATACTTTTATTTATGAGGGCATAAAACTCAATTGAAAATGTATCTGCTGATGAGATGACCTGGGTGGTATTGTTGTAAGTGAATCTTGAGACTTTAGTATAGAATTTGAGACTTGTATGCTTAAAGCCTTTGACTTTGATAGATTAGTTTCAGGAGGTTTAGATAATTTTAAGGAAAAAGTTACTAGCTTATGGTTTGACTTAATCAGAGAAGGAGTTACTAATGGAGATGTCCATGATGATGCTACATTTGTAAGTATCATGCCAAGAATATGTTTCCCTCGAACTGGGCTTGTAATAGTCTGGTCCATTCTGTCTGCTAGACAGGGGTCCAGGGAAGTAAATAGTGTGGGAAGAAATAGCCAGGGAATTGTTATGGCTAGGCTTGTATAGGCCCTAGGGCTGATAGCCTAGTACCAACCTATGAACCATTGAGTTGTTATTTATTAGCTGTAAAAACTAATGTTCAAATCTTATGTTGGAGGTGTAGGCACTCCAGTCAACCGATGAGTAGTTAAAGTCTCCCAGAATGATGTAGTTTGTATTTACGGGGAGCTCATCAAGGACATTTAGGAACCTGAAATAAGCTTGTGGGATTATAGAAGTTGTCATACAACAGCAAATAAAACTGATAGATGATTCTGTTTAGTGTGGTTTAGAGTTCAGCAAGTTCCATTTCTGGGTCTCTAGGAATCTGTCTAGAGATGTTATGGTCTCTGACAAATATAGACACATTGCCAGAGTTGCCACTGGGTCCGAAGACATGGTAGGCACTAAACCCAGGTACTTAGGAAGTCCTTTCAGGGCCTTTAAACCATATTTCACTGATTACACATATATTGATGGCTTCCAAATGCAGGAATGTCTCAAAGTTGAGCAGCATGTTGTTTAGATTTCTGGCACTGAGCAGAGTAACCTTGATACTGATGGAATGTTCATTAACTAAACTTTGTCTTAAAATGCACCATAGGGGCAGCAAAAGCTTTGGTCAGTATACAGAAGCCTTTGAATGAGAGGTGCAGACAATCCCTGGCAAAGCAAGTTGGAGCGTCAAGCATCTCATTCCATGATGACTCATATTGGATCCCCTAGAATGACACCAGTTATTTAGCCAGTTGTTGAAGCCAGTCATCTTTCCTTTTCTTTGTTGTAGGCATCATTCATGGAGAAGGGAGGATTACACTCAGTATAAGGGTCTTACCTGTATTTTTGACATGCATGGGGAGATCATACATATCCTGCCTCCCCTCCATTAGAATATTTTGCCCCAAACTATTCATTCCCACACCCACAACTACCATGTTGAAGTTATGCTTGTCTGGTGTAAGGGTCCTAAGGACCTTGAGATGTGTGAGATCCTGACATCTGAAAGATAACTCACTACCACCCTGTCTTGATCCAGCCAAGTGAGTGGGGGATTTGTGTGCCTCATTATGGGGTCACCAATCACTAAAACAATTTTGTTTATGGAATGAAGTGTACTAGAATTTACCTCATGTGCCTCATGGTGACTCTTTGTTAAAGGTGAGATATTATGTGATATTATGTTTGACTTTGATCTTTCCTGAGAATTAATCCTTATGTATCTAGGAGGCTTTGGTAAGGATTTCTTTACGGCATCAACATATGATATTACATTTTGTGTCGGGATTGGGTGCATAACATGTGATATGTTAGTGTGAAGTTCACAGCTTGTATTATTTTTTTTCCTGCGAGAGCTAGGTCTCTATATCTGTTAAATATTTGCACTTATCCAAGTTCTCAGTGCCTTATTCGTGTTTAGTAAGAGTTCATTATCTGGGAGGATAAGATTATGCTGCCTTAGCATACCTACTGTTATGAGGCTGGCAACAGGGGGAAACAAGTAGGCTGACCTTCCATTTTGTCCATTGTGAAGTAAAACTTGATTTGATTTACAGAGCTGTAGAGCTTAAAAAAGATAGAGAGCTATGGTTTACTGAGCTAGTTATTGGTTAAATGGTATGCAGTGTAGTTATGTATGAACATCTGTTTAAGTAAACCGATAACTTTGTTTAAATGTGACTGTGATAAGCACAGCTTGGGAACCTTGCATAAGAGTAGTGTTGAGCTTATTTGTAGTGGCTGTGAGCTAAGTTCATAGGTTCACAGGATCACAGGTAAGTACTAGGTTAGCACACCTTCTGTCTGTGAGGTAATGACCTTAAACATTATATCAGCCCCTCCCCCAAAATGTGTCAACCAGGCCAGGCAGGAGTTGAGCCTACAGTCTTCTGATTCATAGTCAGATGCGTTGTTCAATATGCAAAGTAGTACCACTGGGGAAGCTATGAACTACTGTAAGGGTGATAGGTGCTTGACTCTGAGCATTATGCAGCAACACACAGCTTGTTGCACCTGTACTTAGTAAGTACCTATTTATTGACATGATTTGGGTGAGCTGGTTATATTTCTTCCATTCAGAAACACCTGAAAGAAATGTATCCACACTAAATGAACACATTGCTAAAGATACATGAAAATTCTTAGCTTGTAACTGTGCACTTTAATTAAGAATATTAAACTTACAGTTTTTATGATGTTTATACTTGTTATCCAATAATAATACAGAAGAAAAAAGTAACTTGCCTTGAGTTACTGATGTTAGTTCATCTTATTATCAGCATGTGCCTTACTACTTTTGTTTGTTATTTATTTACATATGGTGACTATGTTAGGGCACTGACTCACATGACCCTCTTTCAAGCTCAATGCAGCATACCTCTCAACCTCTTAGCACAAGAAATCTGGAGAAAGGCAAAAATAATGGGAGATCAAACATAGGTGCAGACTTTAAATATTGCTCTTATAAATTTAGAAAGTTGCTAGAATAATTGATTTTGCATTTGCATGCATTTTCTGAAGGATATGAAGTTTGAAACTTAAATGTGTGTCATTATTTAGTAGCTTCAATCATCAATGATTTTCCAGAAAACCAGAAATTTTATGATGAATAGTTCAAAAACATAAGACAAAAATCTGGACATTTTGCAAGATTCTGGTGAGCTGAGAGGAGTTACACAGTACACAATGGAGACTGAGAGATTTGAACACTGTACTACAGGTAGCAGCTCTTGTGTACACTACAGTTATCTGATCTTTAATTCCATCCTGTGTGGCAAAAACTAGTAACTTGACTCTTGCTCTCTTTATAGGGTTTTTCTAATTGTTTTTTTTAATTATTCTTATTTTTCAGCAATACAATTGAATAATGTATATTTGTTAACTGAGGAATAGTAGTGCTTATTCTATATTATATTTAAGTGCGTCTAGTAGTTGTTTCAGGAGCTTTCCACCCCAGGACTCTAATGAAAAATGAGCATTGCCCAGCTGGAAAGGTTTGGTCATGAAATAGAAATAAATAAGTAAATACACTCATGTTTATATAAATGCATACATACATATATGCAAATTGCTTTGTCACTGTATCCAGCATGAAGCTTGTATATCGCTGGCTTTGAAATGACAGAGTTTTCAGCGTACTGAGATAAGCACAACCTCTACAAGATTACAGGGTAATGTATTGGTGAAGAAGATGTAAAGACTTTGTTGAATATACTGTCATGTAACATGACAAAGTGCTCTCCTGAGTGTTGGCATACTATATAGGGTTTAAAGGATGTGAAAATGTGAATAATCTCACAAATAGTGCTAACTCTTGACACTCCTTGGTTCCTAACCTTGAAATCAAAGCTTAAGGGGTAAGGGTAGCCCTGGGGCATTGAGATCCAGTTCTAATTCACCAGTCAATACACACCTTCCTATCCTCTTTTAAGATAGCATATGTATAGATTACTTACCAGCGATAATGTAAAGTTAAATTTACATTATTTTTCTTTCTGCCAATAGACTATAGCATTATTGCTATTGAAAAGGAAGTCTCAGGAACTCTGTTGTATAAAACTACTGGAACAGAAACTCCCATTTTTTGCTTCCATCTCATACAGATGCCAGCTACTGTGAAAAAATAAATCATTGCCAAATATAAGATGCAAAGACTTACTTTGTTGTCGTTTAAGTTTCTTATAGCCACAGAAAAATTACAGGTGACAATAACATTAAGTTGAAAATATAGCATTAATAACAACGTGTAAAGTAAACAAATTGTTTATCCTCTTCTAGATGATGTACTAATGTGAAGAAAGATGTAGAGGAACCATGTCACTTAAATTGGAGGGGAGCTACTCAGCCATTTGAAAGATGCACTTTATTAAAGCATGCTAAATGTGTATCTCATTTGTTCAATTTTCATTCAAAAGATACATCTTGTAAATCTTATTTGCTCAGTTGCGAAGAAGTCGGTGCACTGTACAACAGTTTTAAAATGCCTGATTGTGACAACAAGACTCTTCTCCACACATTTTTGCTGTTTTTTGAATAATACTTAGCAAATGCTGAGGGAGACAGAAAAAAATTAAAACATATGTATACATGATAAATCACATTACAGACTGTGGTCATTCTCCTTCTGAGTGCCAACTTTTCACTGGATGGGGGAATGTTATAATGGAGTAACTGTAGATAACAGTAATCTATGGATGAGATGGTTACATAACCAAGTGCTTTTAAGTGATGACATTGTCACTTCTGTGATAACCAGTTTATGTTTCAGAGATAATTATCACTGAGGTAACTCTGTAAATGTTAAATTATTACTATCTGATTACAAAGATGAGAACTGAACAGAATTGCTAACCACCTGCAGCTATGATATTCAGAGCAATCCTTAAAATACATAACTGATTTAGGGACATATGGAACATTACCAAGCTTCAGATGACATGTCATCAGGTTTCATGAAATGGGGCACTGGTATGTGCTAGTATGCTATAGTATGTTACCTGTAAGAAAAGATAATTTAATCTTAGTGGTCTGTGACCCATCTTACTTGAGAGCTTAGTATATTCAGGACCCTGTTAATAAAGTACAATATTTTGCTAAACATTTTAGTGTGACCCAAATACTAGCACAGATACACCTACTCTGCTTATACACATCATTATCAGGGTCTATGTTAAATTATCGAATGCTTAAAAAAGCGAATGATGATTTATCGAACCCATGTAAGCGAAAGCTTACAATCTCGAATGCTTAGAACAGCGATTTTTTCCAAGGGAAAAAAATCTCTGTTCCACAAAAAAAAAAAAAAAAAAAATTTAAACATAACATAAAGTGGGGGGCTTCGCCCCCCACCCCAATACTTAAATATACCAACTCTGAGATCGGACTACAGTCACGAAAATGGCAAAGTAATGGAAGCAGCCAGGCAATTTCTTTCCCAGGGAAAGAATTTGCTTATATACCGTTTCGCTATTTTGCCTTTTCGTGCTTTCAAGTTCAATCAAGACGCATTTGAAAGAATGTGTCTTCAGTCATTTAATACAAAGCCCATTATCAGGTGGGCAACCCAGATCTGTAATTGATTCTAAAGGAGCATGTATGTTTATTTACACCTTCTTTATCAATACAAATATGAAGCTTCAGCCTGTTTTTTGACATTGACTATATTCTTCATCAATTCTCTTGGCTGCTTCTGTTTCTTAATGGTAAATGAGGTTTCAGTTTGCTTTGATTTTAGCTCATGTTCTATCTCTGAGAGCTACCAATATTTTACTCAGAGCATGTATTACTGGTTTAGTATGAGGACTTATATGGACATAACATTGATGAAGCAAGCTTTCCATGCCTGAAAATAAGTCTACAAAGTCATGCAAAATATCTTTGATAAACCTCTGTTCAACATCAGTGAAAGCTTTGTAACTTTGAGATTACTCTTGTTTGTACACTATGAAAACATTTCATCCTTGCCAACCTAAGAATCTATTTCACCACATACAACTCCTCATAAGCCAAACAACCCAAAATATTATGATAATTAACTTTCTGGCTTAGTGCTACTATTTGAAAGAGGATCTTTCTACTTTTTATGTTTGTACCTGCATATCAATAGGTTTTGATCCAGTAGATTTATCTGGACTCCCAGTCACAAGTCTGAGACATGAAAAAGTGATCCCAAAATATAAAAACGTATACATAGTTAACCAGCTACAGAACTATGAATTGTAAAACTTGGAGTAAAAAGACTTGAGTATTACTGCAAAGGGCACCCAACCCCTTGATAACTCTGTATAACAATTCTGAGATTGCTGTAAGCTCAGAGTGGAGGAAATACTCTAAGATACTGCAACCTTGGATTTGAACCATTTTTCCACATTTGCTATCACAATACCAAAATGAAGAGGCCCACAAATGTAGTACTTGCAGTTACAACAGGCACCACATTACTCGGTGTCCTGAATGTATCAGTAATGTGCACAATGCTTTCCTTTCAGTACCTTCCAATCCTAATGCATTAAAAATATCTTCTAGCATAATATTATACTCTACAAATGTGACCCACTTTAATTCAACACTTGTGTTATTAATTCTGTGCTTCTCTTACCAACAGTCTCACTGATAATCTTGTTACACAGCCACTTTATTCTCTGACTTAACAGCATCATCTCTTTTATTTTTAATAACAGCCTTTTTTCTGGTTTTGATTCAGTAATGTACAAATTCTTTGAGCATTCATATTTTGCTTTTACACAGCTTTGTAAAATGATTAAATGATGGACCCCTTTTCTTTTCATGCTTGTAGCAATATCTAGTACACCAAGAGCTAGGTGTTGTGGTACCTATGCAGCTTTTCCTCTGATTTGAGGAGTAAAAATGTTTTTTTTTTTCTCCAAGATGAGGGGCAAAAAAAAAATCAGTAAAATCGGTAGATGAATGAGTGTTTCAAGAACTACTGAAACTTTAACAAGGTGTCTTTATTCCTACTTGTCCATCTACCTGCTTAACTGAACAAACTACTTGAAACTTATAAGCCACATGATAAGATGGGTCTATATTGAAACATCAAACGCTGAAAACAGTGAACTATATTTCATCGACACATTTTCAGCAAAAGCTGAAAATGTCGAAACCACAGAATAGCGATTTCTTTCCTAGGGAAAGAAATCACTGTTCTAACCCAAAAAAAAAAAAAACATTAAACACTTCCAAACACATACACACATACCCTAACCCTAATTGTACCCCCCCAAAAACCAGTAAACAACTAAATACACATATGCACGTAACCCAACCATACATATAATGGAAAAAAAAAACAGTAAACATTTTAAAACATATACACTTACCTTAACTCGCACCCTAACCCTAAGGTGAGTAACTCTTGCACATTTACATAAACAGTTCCAAACACATACACACTTTACCTTAACCCTAATTCTACCCCCAAAACAAAAGTAAAGAGCTGAAAACACACACATGTAACTCAACCATACATCAACACAAAATAAAAAACAGCAATTTCATACAGATGTACTTACCTTAACCCGCACCCTAACCCTAAAGTCAGTAACTGTTGCACATTCTTGCTTGGGAGCTATACTGGACAAGGGACCACACTACACTGCAGGACACGGCAAAATAATGAAGCGGTCAAGCGACTTCTTTCCCAGGGAAAGAATTCGCTGAACAGCCACTTCGCTGTTTTGCCTGTTCGCTCTACATGTGTAGACAAAAATGCATTCAACAAAATGCGTTTTCGTCATTCTAAAAGGAACCCGATAAGATTACGGAAGCTGTTCTGGAGACACTCAGGCCATAGAATGTATCACAAATGAGGCTAATGTATCACTTCAACTGCTACAATAAGTTGCTATCCAGCGTGTTGATGTTACAACACCCACTGAATGCACTGCTAGAGAATGACTCTGAAAGGAAATGGATGAAAGACTGTCAACGTGTCTTCAAGGAGATGAAAAAATGATCATGTCACATGAAGTGTTTACCAGTTTTCAATGAGTGTATGCATATTAGCTCACAATGTTTTATACATGAGCTCCAGGAAATCCCTGAAAGATACATTGCATTTGCTTCAGGATTGGTCATCAAACCTGAGCATAACTATTTCTATATAAATGGAAAAATTTCTTAGCCTAATGTGAGAAGTAAAGAAATTTCAGCAATATTAATAGAGAAGAAGGTTTATGCTGATTACAGACCAATGGCTTTTGCTGGCTATATTCACCCCAGGAAAAGAGGTATCCACATTGTCTGCAGATTGGTTACAACACTAGTCCCTGTTCCTGTGGAGAGACTCATAACCTACTGAGTCGAAAACATCAGGTGGAGGTGTTTCATCACTAACATATGAAAATCCTTACTAATGAGTAGGCATTGGTCTAGAGAATATACAGTATTATCAACTGATGCATATTTCCCTGTGATGGTAATCATCAGGACTGAGCCAGTACTCCGAAGTGTGTAAATTATGGTCTAGAGATGATAACTTATTATACCCTGTAAGCACTTCTAGGGAAGAGCAGTTGTCCTTATATAAAGAACTTTCTTTTTTTTTTCAATCTCTCCAAGTCTTTTCTGTTTTTAATGCCATGATGGGAAGAGATCCCATTCTTAAGTCAAAGAATGAAGTAAACCAAGTAAAAATACTGAAAAAATCTTTCCACAAAGTAAGGATCAAGTAAAATGGGGTCCATGATGGAAATGGATCCCATTCCTAACTCAAAAAATGAAATAAACTGTTGCTTGTCTCATGCATTCAAAAGAGACGATAAAGGAGTGCATGGGTTCAAGATATTTATTGTACATAAACACGTCAGGAACTATAATTGGAACATGTATTTAAGCTAACTGATTCACTCATTACATCAAACACACTCACATGTGCATCTCCACTCATGACTGTAGTCACTCTGGCTGACTGTACAAAATGACGCTATTCTTGCATTTGCTCAGTAACCTATATGCACATGCTATCTAGCTACAGTGGCTGACTAGGAACAATACACACAATGATATATATCCTCCCTCTTTGATTTGTTCAACATGCAACAGGAGAACAAGACAATCTACATGTTAAATATCACTTGAATATTAACAACAAATCAGAACTCAAGTCCAAGGTTGTTGTGCATTTTGGACTGGGTCTGGAAATTCTACCCGATCTGGTCACATAAAAGCTTAGACTGGGCTTAGCAACAGGGACAGTCTCTGAGGAATTCTTCTCAATAGGAACTTTGGAGTTTACATCGGGATTATTTGAGGAAAGTACACTGTTCTCTGAAATCTGAACAAGTGTAGGATCACTTTGCAAAATAGTCTTTGGCACAAGCAATCTGCTGTGGCACTGTTTCAGAGACTGGAAGTATATGTCTTCAGTTCCTTCTGAAATCCATTCCTTCTGACTGCACAATATAAGATCTCGGTTCTTCACAAATATTTTTGGTAATTCCCACTTGGTCATATCCTTTAGATGTCTGCATTCTTACAATCTCTCCTTGTCTTAATGGTCTAAGGTTTGCTAGATTTATCATATTACAACTTTTGTGACTGACATTTTTTCAAAAGTTGAGTCTTGACCAATCTGTTGCTTTTTATATTTGGAGTCAATAGTTGTTTACTGAGGGTCTATAGTCAATGTTTTATAACTTCAAACACAAAATGTACGAACCATTCCGTTCGAAGTTACAAAACTTTGACTATGAATAAAAAAAAAAAAAAATAAAAAAAGGAAGGAAAAACAAAATAAACTGTTGTAAGCAGGGGGCAAGCCCCTCAGCACCCCCCCATGTGCACCCATTACTTAAATATACCAACTCCAAGATCACACCTTATTCAACAGAATGGAAATCTCCCCTTACGGAGATTTCCCATGAAAAGCTCAAACTTGTACAAGTTCGAACTTATGGTCTCGACCATATAAAGTTTGAACTTGTACAAGTTCGACTATGTGATAGGAACCTGTTTACTCACTGGCAAAGTTGTACTTGTCTGTCTATACATTAATCTCTGAGCAGGTGAACTAAGCAAGTTATCTCCAGGAATGTTTCTGAGACTGAGTAGGTTAAGAAAAACATCTGTACCATCTTTCTTGGATTTCTCTAATAAACATTTCGCACTTTGAACTGCCCGCTCAGCTAATCCATTTGCTGTGGATATTCAGGACTACTAGTAAGATGGACAAAGTCCCAAGACTAGGTAAATTTCTTGAACTGCTGACTTGTAAACTGTGTACCATTGTCAGATACGAGTTTGTGTGGACTACCATAAATAGAAAAATGTCTCTTCAATTTTGGAATGACAGAGCTAGATGTTAGATTAGGAAGGAGATCAATTTCAAACCAATTTGAATAAAGATCTACTAAAACTAAATAATGCTAACAATTCCATTTGAAAATATCAGTAGCAACCATCGACCATTGTAGTTCAGGAATCTGGTTTAGTTGAAATGGTTCTTTTCTTTGGTGCAATTTAGTACTTTGCAAATAGAACATGCTAGAGTTTCCTTCTCTATATCTTTTGACATAGAAGGCCAAAATACTATACCTCTTGCCCTTCTTTTGCTTAACTCAGTACCCGGGTGTCCATGATGCAAAATCTGGATATATTCCTGTTGTAAAGTTGAAGGAATAACCACTTTAGGACTTTTCATGATAATTCCATCTTCCATCATGAGCTCATTTTAGTAAGAAAAATACTTCTGTATGTCAAGTAGTAAATTGGTTTGGCACAATGGCCATCTCTGACTGATAACACGTTTCAGCTTCTGGGGAATAGGGTCTGAGGCTGTGTGATTTTTGAGTTCATCAAGATGTGATGAAGAATAATTTTTGACTTCCATGACTTCCAGGTTTGCTTTCTCATTGTCATGGTGTTCTGTTGTTTGTCTGGGTGCTCTTGACAAAGCATCTGCAAGGTATCAATATTTGCCTTTGTATACACAATACCGAAATTATATTTTTGCAATTTTAACATCATATGGTGCAAGTGTGCTGTGGCTTTTTAGAAATGTCACTAGAGGTTGGTGATCAGTCTCAATTTGAACAGGTTTGCCATAAATATAATCACTGAACTTTGAACATGTGAACACTACTGCCAAAAGTTATTTTTCAATTTGCACATGCTGCATCTCAGTTTGGGTTAAAGTTATGGATGCATAGGCTACTGGTATGCCTTCTTGTAGACATGCTGCACGAAGACCATACCTAGAAGCATCACATGAAAGAGTTACAGGTTTGTGAACATTATAATATCTTAATGTGGGTGGACTGGCAATTTTCTGTTTTTAGAACATCAAATGGTTTTTGGTATCGTTCCAACCAGGGCCAATTTACATTCTTGCATGTCAACTCACATAACGGTGCTGAAAGCTCACTCAGGTATAGGATGAACTTTCCTAAATAGTTGACCATACCAAGAAAACATTGCAAAGATGTGACATTGTCTGGAACTGGCATCTTAAGAATTGCAGCTTGCTTAGACAGCTCTGATTGTAAGCCAGAACTACAAATGGCCCACATAAGTAACTTCTTTCAGTTTGAATTTACATTTCTGAGGATTCAGTTTAAGATTTACTTCATATGCACGGTTTAGAACTTTCTTGAGGTTTCTGCCATGTTTGTCTTCACCATTGCCCCCCCCCCCACAATAATGTCATCTACTATGATACCATATCGATAACCCCAAAAAAATTGTGCCATGGAGTGTTGAAATACTTCACTGGCAGAATTTATCCCGGATGGCATTCTTAAAAATCTGTACCTTCCAAATGGTACACTAAAGGTAGTTAACAATGAAGATTTGTGATCCAGCGAAATTTGCCAAAATGAAATTTTGCATCTGAGACTGAAAAAATAGTGGCATTTGGCATAAGAGCTGCTACTTCTTCTACTATGTGCATCAGATGATGAGGATGTTTTAGTGCTTTGTTTAAATCTCTAGGATCAATACATATTCGAGTATCATCTGAGCTTTTCTTATGAGCTACAACCATGGAGGATACCCATTCAGTTGGTTCTTTTACTGGAGTTATCACACATAAATTCACCATTTTGTCTAGTGCTGTTTTCACTTTACCCTGCATTGCTACCAGAACCTTCCTTGCTGGTTTGACAACTAGGCTTACTTCATGGTTTAACTTCATGGAATATGTGACTGGTAGTTTGCCAAGCTCATCCTTGAAAATATCAGCATATTCACAAAGAATATTCTATGTAAAACTATCATGGTTGTTCAGACCTATATGGTGGACCTCTTTATTAAATGAAATCAGTCCCATTCTCAAACTTTCTTTGAGGACTAACAATTACTGCATGTGTCTTTTGGCTATATAAAACTGCAAGTCATAGCTGTAACCAGCAGAATGGTATGTGAGAACTACTGCACCATCAGTTTGAATCTGTTCACCACCATAAGCAACTAATTTCGCACACTTTGCTGAGTCAAGTTTCTCACCAGCTTTTTCTTTGGTAAATATTTGGGCTGATATAACATTGCACTTGGATCCAGTATCTACCATAAGCCCTATAGGGTTTCCCATTCCATTAGTTTATACAGCACAAAATATGTCATCCTTTGCTGCCATCTGATAATCTACTGTATTAACAGTTTCATCAATCATAGAGTCACCATCAACACAGAAGGTTTGCTCAAGGCTTTCTATCTAATCTACTTACTTCTTTGGATGCTCTCTTTTAATAAATTATATGCCACTTTGGACTTGCAAAGCCTTTTGAAATTATTCCACTTTTTACATTTGTGATATTGCTGACCAAAAGCTAGACAGTCTTCTCGTTTAGATTCATAGCTGCCTCCACAATTACAACAATTAACAATAAAGTTGTTTGGGGTAGCAGCCAATCTCTTCGGTTTATGGTTAGGATTATGTGGTGGCACAATCTTTGGTTTATATTGCTTTTTTATCTTAGCAACATTTGCACTGGTAGTCACTGTATGCATGCTTTTCTCATTCATAAGCATATTCATGTGCCTCTCTGTAAGCTCATATATTTGACAAATCTCTATGGCTTTACTCAACATTAAATCACTATCTCAAAGCAAAACACACGTCTGTCCTTTATCAACTCATCGTGCAAATCACCAAATCTGCATGTTTTAGCTTTATTTCTTAAGTCAGTAATATATGCTGCTATAATTTCTTGTATAAAATATGTGCCTTTCCATTATAATATTTGTTTGAGGGTTACACATTTGTCTAACTTTATGTTTTAAGCACTCAGGGTCTTCCAACATTTCAGCCTATATCACAATATGGCAGTTCCCCCTCATCTGCATACACGGCAGGTGCATTACGCAAAGGAGCATTCCGTCTCCATGGCTTCCAAGCCTGCTAAATTAAGAAGTATGAATGCCTTTGTGCATGCGTCTTTGTCAGAAAAAGCAGCATGTATCAAAATAACATATTCTTGTTCAAACACTTGCCAATTCTCAGCAATATTGTTATCAAACACCAGAGGTCCAGGTCTGCAAAATCCTTCTGGCATAACAACAAAATACATATAAACATAAGCATAGACTAGGTACTTGTAATTATGTCCAAACGCACAACAATCATTTTGAAAAGGCTTCATTTTGACACTGCAAACACTGCTAACATTCCAGAAACTTCAGGCACTTTGAATAGCTTCAAGTAATGCAAAAAAGTAGTACATTGTGAAGAAATGCAGTTGTTTTAGCCATTTTTTTACATTTTAAACATTTTGGAAATTGTTTCAAACACTTTTGTATTTATTTCGAATACTTTTATCAGTATGTCATAATTTAGGACATTTGGTTTATCTCTGTAATTATTTTGAATGTTTTCAATGCTTCACCATGCATTCGGGGACTAAAAAATCATTTAAATGAGGTTAAGTACCTTTGAATAACAGCTGACCTGTTTGCGAGTTCACTCTGGTATATTCCTCAATTTTTAAATGAGTGCCTCATGGCTTGTGTGTTGCTTCAACTTTGGATGCCATTCTGGCACCATGCCGCTTGTCTCATGCATTCAAAAGAGATGATAAAGCAGTGTATGGGTTCAAGATGTTTATTGTACATAAACACATCAGGAATTGTAATTGGAACATGTATTTAAGCTAACTGATTCACTCATTACTTCAAACATACTCTCATGTGCATCTCCAGTCATGACTGCATTCACTCAGGCTGACTATACAAAATGGCCCTGTTCTTGCACGTGCTCAGTACTTATATGCACATGCTATCGAGCTACAGTGGCTGACTAGGAACAATACACACAATGATCTACATAAACCAAGTAAAAACCTTTCAATAACTGACTTTTTTTCAGTGTTTTTACTTAGTCCGTCCTTTGTGGAAAGGTTTTTTCAGTGTTTTTACCTGGTATGTCCTTTGTGAAAAGTTTTTTTCAGTGTATTTACTTGGTCCATCTTTTCTAGAAAGGTTTATTCAGTGTTTTTACTAACTTAAAGAAGGATTAAAGGTCATGAAATTAGTATTGTTTCGATCTTTGATGTTAACTAGAAGTGCTCTTCGCAGCACCTGCAATGTGCCCAGTAATGACTCATTCTGCAATTTGTACAGAGTTACATGTGTCAGTAACATATGTAAATATGATTGTAAATTCTGTTTTATAAGGTCCGTTGTTCCTGTTTCACTCTTGTGAGGTCAGCAGATATGCATGCAGTCCCACGATTGCAGATTTATACATGTAATCAATTTCAAGGAGGCCCATACCTCCTTCAGAATCAGGAATATATAATCTTGGTATGCACTGATTTTTATAAATAATTTGATGAGCATGAAGCATCCTTCTTGGTTTCCTGTCTAATCTAGCCAACTCTTTTTGGGGCCAGTCAGTCACTCCAAAACTGTAAGTTAGGACAGGAAGATCAAATTGGTTTATAGCTTGAACTTTGCTCCTAGATGTCAACACAGTTTTTAGGATTAATTTAAGTCTTCTAAAATATTCCTAAGTTTTATTCACATTTGTTCATGTTGTATTGTTAATCCTTCATCAGTTCCCAAATATTTATACATTCCCTCCTACTCAAGTTCGTTTATATCACATTCTTGTCCCGTGTTCTTGGTGCTGCAGCTTTCCTGCTTTAAAGGTTGCTTTTTCACATTTATAAAGACCAAATGACATTCTTATATCATCTGAAAAAAGTTTTGACTACTTGTAGTTGTGCTTTCAGTTCCTCATCTGATAAGCTGTACAGTTTTAGATCATCTACAAAGAGAAGATGAGAAGTCTTTATACGTTCTTGCATTCTGGGAGACAAATTATAGCCATGACCTAATCTGTTAAGCAGACAGCTTAATGGGTCAAGAGCAAAGCAAAAGAGCAGTGGTGACAGAGAGTCACACTGGAATATACTCCTTTGAATTTTTATCCGTAAAATAATAATTTGTCCTTTATCATGGCTTAACTGCAAAGTGGTTTGCCACTGTTTCATGGTCTCTGTGATGTTGTTTATTAGTATAGGGTGTATCTTATACATTTATAAGCACTCCTTTTTCCACGAATGTGGGATACTGTCAAATGCTTTTTTGTAGTTTGTCCACACCATACTTAGATTATTCCCCCTTTTTACAGTTCTCCACTATGACTTTATTTAATGACAAATGATACTGTGTTCCATATGACTTTCTTTTATTACCTTTTTGTTCTATTGCCATGTGATGCCTGTGCACTGGCCCAGCAATCAAGGAGCCTTAATCCTCACCATTAACACCAGTGAGGAGTCTCCATATAGGGAAAGGATAATAAATACACACATAGTAAAGTACAATTTCCCTTAAGAGCACACAGAGATCACAGTCAGTCTGGGGCTGGTTTCTCTGTTTCTCTCCAGGTCCCCAATGAGACTCCCCACTGGCACAGCTATAGGGTCTAGATGTCTGCCTAGTGGGCAAGCTAAAACCTCCAGCACCCTCTCTGTCCAACCAGTGCTTCATGTCCCTGCCCAAGTAGCTGACACACATACACTTTGAAATATGAGTTATATACAAACACACAGACACCACTCTATCGTCTGTATGGCTCTTTTTTCCCTATATGGTTCCAGGGATGTTATTCCAGTCAGTCTAAATTCCACAGTGACAGATACTGTACATGAAGGGTCTCTGGGATTGTAGAAATAAGGTCTTTGCCCAAACTTTTGTATAACAGCTTGGAACTGATAAAGAGGCTGAACAGTTAGCCAAAAGCTATATTGATATTCAGTGATCCAAGGAGGAAAACCAGCAGCATCTCTAAATCCTAGCGGATGGCTAGTTGTACTGTGGCACCATGTTCATATTGACCCTAGAAATCATTTTATGGATTCAGTGCTCTTATCTGCAGAGGATGCACACTTGGAAAAAAATGTGTGTTGTGAACCGTATCTGAAAATACCATACCAGTATTAAAGACAGAAATGCATGAAACAGCTTGCTAGTGCAAATTGTCAGCAACAATCACTTACAGCTGACATCAGAATAATTCAAAATATTTATGAGGTAAAGTGGCATTAAATAATGTATATCCATGCTGCCTAAGTGACATAGAGGGATAGCCTGAGTATGACTTAGATTAATTTGGTTTAAGCACAGCCATGACTAGGGCAGGGTAAAAGGAAAAGCTGCTCTGGGCACAAGCCCAGTGGTGTAATCAGCAGTTGTCAGTTGGGAACAAGTGGAGTACTGCCATTATTTTATTACAATTATCATTATTTTAGTTTGCTTGCTCACTGTTCATTTAAGAGGTCATGGGCGATATCATGACTTCTTATGAATATATTCAGTAGTGGTAGCAAGCAGGATTGGCTGTAGCTCGACTTCACCTCCTGGTACGGGAATGATCTTCATGCAAGATTATTCCAAACATTTAAGAAGGCTGTGAATCCTAAAAGCCTCAATGGCAAGCTTCTACAACACAAGACAGATCAATTTTCTCTTTACATAGTACAATGCCATGCATACAAAATTCAGTACTATTCTAACAGTATTATCCTCAAACAGAATTGTGCACTGTAGATTGGAAATGGTAAAAGTAGACATTTGCAGACAAGTGCACAAAACACAGTTCATCTATAACAGACCATTGAGAATGTTTGACATATGTAAACAGATGTTAACCAGAGGCTACAGAATTTCCTAACAAATTCAAGGACTGAACCTGTAAGGTATACTACTGATATGGGACACAATACATGGAAAATAATGTAAACTAATTAAGAAGTGCTGGACACACATAGTCTATGAAAAACTTAATTTGTGCATATGTGTGCATGCTACATGCATTTGTACCTCAGAATGGGATTGTAATTCTTGAAGCAGTGTGTCTCGGTTATAAGGAAACAGATCCCACTCAATTCTTTGCATTAAGTTTCAACATTGTACTGTTATGTTGTGCAAATGCACATCACGGAGCATCTTTCATTCTAGTTAGTATTACAATGACTAACAAAGGAATAAATAACTGCAATCACAGTAGTTTTCTTATAGTGCTTAGAAACTATGTACTTTCAGAATAAATTTAAGACATGGAATAAAACAATATAAAATAGACAGTAACAATAACGGGCAATGAATAGTTTATGATAGAAATAAATAAAAAATAATTAAAAAACTATTCCTCGGGGAGCCCTTGAAGCAGGCCACTATGCCGCTGTGGTAGTCAGTTCCAAAGGCACAGTTCATGAAGAGCAAAGGATGTGGTATCAGGTGTTTGAAACCACATCCTGAGTACTGATAGCAGCCCCATCCTGATAAACTGCAAAGCCTGGGCAGGGGCAGTAGGGGGACAATCATTTCCTTCTGGTAAGAGGTTTTTGACTTATTTGAGGATATAATGGCTGACAAAAACAGTTTAAACATGACATGGAACTGGGCAGGGAGCCAGTGCAGCTCTGCAAGATATCATGTTTTATTCTAGGGCATTATTATAGTGTGGCACCTCATTACTGTTCAAAAGTGAATACACTGACTGCATATCTGGCATGTTCTTCCTGTTGCAATAAATGGTTCATCAGGGAGAAGAAGAGTCAGCAACCTGAATGGACATCTTCACTATAAAAATCATATCAGTACTGCAAAAGTACAACAAACATACCACCATTGCAGATACAGTGCAAAATGTGCAATATGAAAAACTAAATAAATGTCATTAAAAAATGTAGCCTGACCTTCTAGCTGACACTTCACCAAATCAATAAGGAAAATAGCATTGCAACACAATGCAACAGACAATGCACTGTACTAACACAACCTACCACAGCTATGACATAAACTAAATTGGTGTACTGCTGTAGGGGGGACATATTTAGACACGTATGTACGCATGTAGCACAGTCATTTTACAACCCAATCATGGCACTGCATGATGAGAGCAGCAACACACTGATTCAGTAAAGACTGCCCAGTGTAGAATATGGTTATTATAACAGATTGTAATCATTTTAAATACAGCTGCCTTGTCGAATAGCAATAAATCACTCTGGTGTCTGGCTAAGGCAAGAATCAACTAAAAAGGTGACACAGGCTTTGTTCTAATGGGTAAAACACTCCTACTACAACTAATTTTTGCCTTACCCACTCCACATTGTGATTTATACTTAAATAACAATTGCAGTCCTATAGCTCCTTCCAGAATTCATGCAGCTGATGTTCAGATGGGAGGAGAATTTGAGTGTTTCTTAGCCCATAAGGAATCCAGTTCTAAACTGGTGGGCCCAAGTATAAATATGCCGTCTTGCCTTAACCAAATTTAACTGAAGATCATACAAGGATAGTAATCTCTTTCTTCTCTGACCTTAGATACAATCATGATTCCATACCTGAGATTTTATTATGAGAAAGAGGGGGACAGTAATGTAGATCTATGAGGTTATGAAGTAACAGCATAAACAAATAGTATGTTCTTTAACAGGAATGTAATCATCCTTCTGAATGATAACACACTGATGTTATTTCTGCCAGTTGGGACTATGAACTTGCAGATTTGGTTGATGGTGATTTGACGTGCAGTAGAATTTTTCATGTCTAGAGTATGAGGAATCTGTTCCAGCAGTAAAGTGAAAACATTTTTAACAACAGCTATGTATGTCTGTTTCACTTTCGAGCACTATGCAATAGTAGTATTATTAACATTGCTATTACTATTCCTGGAACCCCAACTGCTGTAAACACAAATGTATGGCAATACTTACAAAAAAACAAATTTCATTAAGTGTACATAACAGTTAAATATGTAATTGACAATAAACTACTAGCTTAGTTCAAATGTGAGATATCCGAATACCCTTTTTATTCTCACGTTGATATTGCTCCATCTCAGAAAGTCTCACTGTATCTCTGAGATGCTACAATCTTAGATGCCACTTTTGAACATAAACCTCAAGCCAGTGCACATTGCTACAATAAGCAATGAGAAAAACAAACATGGATAAACAATATATTACGCAAACATGCTGAAGAAATTTAAAATGATTAACCAGGTTTCAAACATCTGGAAGGAAGTCATTATTATCCTACAATGTCACTGTATGAGAGTCTGCCATTTTGAAGTGGTATTAATACAATGTGGAGCAAAATAAGACAACAAAAGATGCAAGCATCATTGTCACTCCTAGATGAGAATTCCCTGAAAATTTCAAATAAATACAACAAACAAAGTGAATGTCACTTGATAGGATCTGATTTCAGCAAGTTACAGAGTTCTGACACTCCTTATGCAGGCAGAAACACACTGTACCCCTGAATAGAAAAAGTGCTGAAGTTGCCACATCACAAAGGAAAAGTGCTGTTTCCCTGAGTCAGTCATGCAGTCACCAAATCATGACCAACAAAGAAAGTGCAAAGCTGTGACTCGTGTGTGTATATATATATATATATATATATATATATATATATATATATATATATATATATAGTGCACTATAAAGCTTCACATCATTTAGCAGTGGCATGTCCATGATGTAGAATGTTTTAGCTTTGTCCAATCACACAAACTACAGAAAATGTTCAAGATGGGCATCAATATTTTATTAAGCTCAACCACTTTGTTTTTAAATTTTGGAAAATTGGGCAGATGGAATTCAGATTAAGCGAGTAACAAGCTGTTAACCCTCCTAACCACATGTGAGTGCCCAAATATATCCAGTATGTCTCTGTTTCTTCAATTAAAAGTATATTAAAATAGAGGCAAAGCCACTACAAAAATACTACAAACACCCAGAAACAGGTGGCCAAGCTAAAAGTGTGTACAGAGATGGAGGAGACCGAGTTTAGTGCATAACCAAATTTATTTGTGCAAAAGAATTAGGTGCTTTTGGCCTATAGTATTCAGGACTCCAAATGTGTATAGCACAGTTTTAACCCGGCCACCTGTTTCTTGGTGTTTGTACTATTTTCAATTAAAAGTATGGAATTGTATGGTATTTTTGTCTTAGTCCAACAATACAAAGACATGATTTTTTTTAAAGCATTGTTTTTGAATTATCTATATATCAAATCAGTCACTGCATTGCTACTCTTCAGGATACAAAGCACATCTGGTCATATTTTAAGAGAAACCTCTCTTTGGAAAAGAATGTGCTTGTTTTTTGTTATTTAAATGGTCTGTTTGAGCTGTTTAGTACTCATATGCAGGTTTTAAAAGGCATGTAATGAGACCTGGCTGAATTCTTATCTGCTTAACTCATTACAGCCTAGTGTGTTTCTGCAGTTACCTCCTACTGACTCTTCCAGGTATCAAATATTGCTTTTTCACATTTGCATTAATAATTCCAAAACCATGCTACATACAAGGTATCAAAAGATTTCATGTTATAGCATGCATGATGACAAACACAATTCTATTGATATATGGCCTCTAATGCATCTAAAGAGATATTGAATATTATTTGTATACTATTTATTTAAGTATCTCAATGTTTATGTAACACAGACAGAACTGCATAACCTTATATGAAAGCTCACAGCAGTATGAAGAAAATCCTGCTGGCAGTATGTGTCTTGCCCGAATGGTTACTGAGATATCATAAGCTGTTTATATGACACTGCACAATTAATATTTGCTGCCTTTCTTTTGGCTTATACCAATTTAAAGCATCAAACTGAATGAGTGCCACTAATGTAAAGATTAATTTATCCTGAATAGTTTGCCATTTACAGTTTTCTACTAACAGTTATGGTTCCATAGACATGAATATTTGTTTGAACTGTAAGGTGAAAACTTAATTTCTTAAAGGCTCAAGCCACACTCACTGGGAGTTAATAGTACACACTTAAAAGAGCTGTACTGGAGGGTATGAGTTAAGCTGTCAGGCTCACTCCTGTCAAAAGGATTTTCCCATATATGGTACTTGTAAAAATCTCCAGAGCAGTATTTTAACTTACACACATCCACAATTGTTTCTGAAGTTCACAACAAGTTTGTCTTACTTACAGCACAGTCATTGTACCACACATCTATTTTGATATAAACAAAACAATGGTTAACTGTGCTATACATATTTGTCTGTAACACTGGACTGGATAATCAACTATAAAATATATATTTGTTTGGGCTACTCAACATTGCAGCAGATATTGAAGCAACAGGGACTTGCAGCATTATAACAAAGTCAGGTTCTTACTCTGGTGCGTAATTAGAATTAAATGGTTTACACCTCTATGTAAAGTGAACATGATCTCATGGAATCCTGTGTCGGTCTATTGAAATGCTACTAGTATTCAGACCCAAAGAAAAAGGCAGGTCTTACTTACCTAGCATAAATGACCCAAGTAGTTTACCCAGCTTTTCTGCTCTTTTTAAGCCTGCCAGTGTAGCATCTGAGCTTCCTTTGTGCATCTAGAGTGTACATCTGATCTTTTTCTTGCCTTTAAATCCTTAATCAGAATGACTTAGTATGAAAGCTGATTTTATCTTTTGCGTGAACATAGAATAAATTCTACATGACTTCATCTTCTTAGTGACTGCATCTTCAGGTTGCTGAGGTCAGGATGAAGCTAAGCTATGCAACAGAATATGTTTCAATATATGATTGAACAACTGGTAAAAACAGCTCAGAGTTCTGCCTTTACTGACAATGCGGAGTCACATGGAGATTTGCAGGCTCATACTAGCATAACAGTGTACATTTTTAAGCGAGGGGAACCAAGATCCTTACCTAAAGTCTAAGCATTTCATCAGCAGTACATAAACTAGTCAAAGGGGTGAGGCAAAGAAAACCAATAGGAAAATGTTATCCACTTCCATCAAAGTATCACAGTAGTCAATGCTACAAACTCTGTCAGTAAAAACACTATAAGAAGACGAGCTAAATGGGGGAGCATATACAAAATTAGAAAGGATGTGGCAAACTGTGGCAATACAAAAGAACAATGGATGGCAATGAGCCTCAGTGCTCAACCTGGTGGCTTTGTTGAAAGAACAACTTCTCAATATTGTTGCAATAATGAAAACTCGGCATACAGAAAATCATTCCATGATGTTAACATACCAGAATACACCTCTTAAAGGAAGCAATATAGCCCTCGACATAAAGGGAGGCGCCAAGGCAACAACAGAACAAATGAGTAAATAAGGAGAAAAAGAAGAGGAGGAAGAGGAGGTGTTGTGAGTCGACAGAGGAAAAGGACACTGGCAATATAAACCCGCTTGGGGTTTGTACACAGAGGTCCTGCTTCAGATGAGAAAGGACATAATGAAATTATAGATTGTATTCTCTGAAAAATGTAAAGATATGCTCTCTTAAGGCAATTATCAGTTTAAGATTGTTTTAGTAACTATTTAAACTATTTGAAATTTGATCAGTAAATGAACTCAAGCTGGTTTAGGATTACCTGATTTGAAGGAATATTTCAGAGCTATTCAGTTATATACATAGCACAAGTAGAAGGTTATAATTCAAAATGAAAAATGATGATGATAAAACAGTGGGGAAGATCAAGAAATAAATAGAGTAGGATTTTGGATGCATATCCTTAAGGATAAGTAGCATAAAGTATTCTAAGAACTAAGTCAACATAAGAATAGAGAAAAGGAGATTTTGTTAATAGGGATTGCTGCAAGTAGGGGTACAGAAAATTGGCAAGAGGGGGGCTGGAATTTACTGGAGAAAAGTGGCAAAGGAACCAAGGTATATGAAGAAAATAACTGGAGAGGGAAAGGTAACAGAGTGTCATGAGGCCAATAATATGTTTGTAATGCAGGCTAGAAACTATCTTCCCTATGAAAAACTGATCTCAGTGTACAAGCACAAAAAAAGGAGCATGGAAATCATAAGTGACCTGCTCTGGTAGAGTTTTTGGTTGAATATGGAACACAAGCTGCTGTTAATAAAGGATAATTAGTAGGGCATATAAATGATTGCATGATAACTGCAAGAATCAATGAGAGGAGGTTACAAAAGATTGGTAAGTGAGACTGGAAAAGCAATTTATAAGGGAACAATGACAGGACAAATTTATGGGTCCCAAGTATGCAATAAAGTCCAGAAGGTTTAGTATCTTTGCTTGGAAGTGTTTGCATAGGTATTTGTATACACCACACAGCCTTTAAAGGATTTTTCCTCAGGTAGATAGCAAATGTTGGAGGTGTGGTAGGGAAGAAAGAGTTGACTGGGAACATGTTTTGGGAGTATAATGAGTGGGCAGATTTTAACAATTCCCTACATAATACTCTGTCAGAAATACTGGGTCAGCAAATGACTGTAACTAAGGATGTGATCCTTTTGAGCTGGGACACAGGATCTGAATCGTCTAGACATAGTAAGGCCTTATTAAGTTTAATTTTGTTGGCTACCAAAAATGCATTTATAGTTTGGAAGGACAGATACAGCTTACAGAAGATACCATTACTTTGGAGTAGACTTCCCATTGACATAAAACAAAGTTTATCCCTGTCCATATTCAAGCACTACTTTTACCTATGGATGGGAAACAGAACATTTACCTTAGGACTGCTCCCTCTACTACTAATGGAGAGAGGCATCTCCCAAATGCTTTATCCCATGCATGGGTCCTCTCAAATTATCTCTGGTTTGATCCCAGTTATTCTCATTAGGTGCAATATACACTTATCGACCATTGAATGAGTAAGGCCAATTGTTGACCAAATGAAATAGGTTAAGTCAAGCACAAAAGGGAAATGTGCTGGCCCTTAAGGTAAGCTAGTCTAGTACATACCTGTGAACCTATGAAAATGGGTAAACTGAAAAACTAAACTACTGAAATTACTAAAAGGTCCCAAAGAACACAAACTCGAGGTAGTAGCAGAAAGAAAGTTTATGAAGTGCTTTTCGTCAAATGCAATGATTTGACTTCCTCAGACAATGAAAACAATTCAGTTCAAGTTAAAAACAGTTTAAATACATTCAAAAGGTCATTTGACCAAATAACGTACATAATAAATTGGTAACAATTAAAACCATTTCACCCTAATTTATAATGACCTCATTTGTATAATTTCTTATGATTAAAAAAACATTTACAGTAAGTACTCTAATGAAACTACTACATAAATTCTACAAAATATATATGCATATATAAATCCATGTAAATAAATCTAATAGTTTATTTTCTCTACATTCCTAATGTTATACTTGATAAATTGTGCCTGTTATTTAACAATAAAAACCAGGCACAATATATTCTTTATAATGAAAATGCTAAGAAAGGATAAGTATGAATACCAAGGGACTTTTTTCTTATCTGTACAAGTTCTTAAGTTTCAGGTAAGACTGAATAGAACATTTCTCATTTAACCCAGGAAAATGGTGGGCATCTAACCTAAGTTGCCACATCAACTGCATTTGTTCTAGTAGAAGGGAACTAGGGCCCTGTCTAAGTCCCTGCATAACTTGATTAATGCCCCTAAACTTAAATTTATGAGTAGGTTCTTCTTCTTCTATATGTTTTGCTAATGCATTATCTGTCTTACTTCTCCTGATACTATAAAGGTGTTTGTATATCCTTTCTCTCAGTTTTCTATCAGTTTGTCCTATATAGAATGTTGGGCAGAAGTCACATTGGGCTAGGTACACCACCATTTTTGTATTACATGTAAATCTCTTTTTAATGTAATAAGTCTTGTTCCTTATATTACATTTTTGCCCTGTTGCAATAAACCCACAATAATTACATGACTCACATTTTAACATCCCAGCAATTCTAGTAAAACTGGAATCACGTATTTCTAATAAGTTCTTTAAATTTTGTCCCCTTCTACATACAAATCTTGGCTTCACATCTATCTTGTTAGCTATATTGTGTTTGGATACTCCTTCTGGGCCCATCTCATTTGCTCACTCAACTGAGTGCAGTGAGATCATATTCTGATTTCAGGCACTCCTACTGTGTACAAAGAGAGCATCTGGGAAATAAAAAAAATGTTTAAGCTTGTTTCCTGCCTTTCCTGTAAGTGGTCTAGACTGTAGGCTTCTGAGACCCCAAGCCTTTTTGTGTTGGAAGGAAGCCTTCTAGCTTAATTTTGTTTCTTAGAACTAGCCAGTTTTCTAGTTTCAGCACTCAAATCTGTTTCTTTGAACTCAGCACTTGTTCAGAACTCATTGTAAGCATTAAATAAGCTGCAAATTACTACAGCACTCAACTTTCCTCACTTGTCTAGAGGAAAGCAGTTTTTAGTACTTAACAAATAAGCACCTATCCAGGCATGTCTAAGGGTCAGCTCCCAGTGATTTCTCCTGTCGACCTGATGAATCTGGGCATCTTGGGGCAATGCAGCAATTGCCTCATGTACACAGACAATCCTCTCCTCCTACCACCCAACACTACAATCTGTGAGAGATACACTTATATAGCCAAACTGGAAGCAAAGCTCTCTTCACCCAAGACTGGACTAGACAGTCAAGAGGAGAAGATAAACACTTGCACCACACCACACTCATCACATAGTCCCTCAAAACCTACACCACAAAAACACACACATAGAAACACAAAACACACACCTACATTCACGGAGGCTCTCAATAAAAACCTGCCCAAGCATCAGGGGCCTCCAAAGCAGAAACGCAAGCAAACTTCACCCCCAACACAACCCAAATGACACATAGCCCACAAACTCAGTGTGCCACTCAACCACAGCCCATAAGGCACAACAACGTACCCAACACTCTAGTTATAGTCAGGCACACTGATGTTCCACTCACCAGGCTAAACAAGGAGAAAGTTACTGTCAGCTGCCTGTCAGGTGCCAGGATCTGCCACATATCGCACGCACTCAGGTCACTCCACAACAAGAACAAATATGACACTGTCATTGCCCATGCTGGTTTGAGTGACCTGAGACGTACCTCCCTGGACTACATGAAAAGAGACACGGAGGAGCTCTCCCATCTTGTAGCCCAGGCAGGTATGACCCTAGCTCTGAGTAGCATCCTGCCATCACCCAGAATGATACGACAGTACAAGGACAAAATGATTGACTTCAGCAATTGGCTAAGCTTCTGGTGTCATTCTAAGGGGATCCGGTATTTGTCTGCCTGGGACAACATGATCGACAGACCATGATGCTTTGCCAGAGATGGCCTGCACCTGTCGCCCTTGGGATTCCGGATACTGGCTAAGGCTCTTGTCACCCCTATAGTGCCTTTTTTAAGCAAGGTTCAAATGACAAATTCACCACCGTAAAAGATACAAGCAAGCAAAATGTGAGTGTAATGCTACTCAATGCTAGAAGTCTAAACCTCAAAATGCACTCACTAGAGGCACTCCTTAAAATGGAAAACTTCAAAATCTGTGCAGTGACAGAGACCTGGTTCAAAGCTCCAGAGAGTACCCCTGCATTACCAGGCTATAATTCATACCATACCTTTCAGCCACCTAACCCGGAACGAAGCACTAAAGGTGGAGGCATGTCCATATTCATTAAGGATATCCACACCTCCAGGCTAGTTGCACAGCATAATGCATCCGAGATTATCCAAGTGCAACTAACTCTGGGCAAGATCGCAATCCAAATTGTAGCTTGCTACAGACCCCCCACCATGCCCCAGGATTCCAACTCCTCATTTCTTGATACACTGGAAAGTATTAGGGTACAACCCAACACCCTAATAATGTGCGATTTCAACTACCCCACCATTAACTGGGAAAACTACTCATGTACCAACCCTTTTGCTCAACCTTTTTTGGAATTCATAAATTCCAATGCCTTGGATCAGCTTATTCACACCCCCACCAGGGGCAGCAATATCCTAGACCTGGTCATTCGGTGTTCCACACCAAAGGTCAATTCCTTGTTGGTCAGATCCGACCACAAGCTAATCACCCTAGACATCCACATTCCGCCCCCACCCCCAATTAAGGAAACCACTATAAAAACTTCTCCAAAGCCAATTTCACACTTCTTAAGACAGAAGTGGCAAACTTCATGACACCCATGCAGACGGACAATAGAGGTACGACTGCTGAACCCTACACAAATGCACTTTATAAATACTTACACAAGTGCATGGATCATGCTATCCCCAATAGAACCAAGATGCTGTCCTCCAAAAAAAGGAAGCCAATCTGGTGGTCCTCTGCCATAAACAAACTCTACAACAGAAGAAAGAAATTGTTGCAAAAAAGAGGAAAATCCCATGACTGGATGAACTCCCTGGTTAATCTCAGTAATAAGCTGAGATCCCTCATAAAATCCTTCAAAGCTAGTTACGAAAACAAAATTGCCACTGACTCTAAAGACAACCACAAAGCATTCTATAACTATGTCAAGAATCTCAATGTCAACACTCCGATCTGCTCTGAGTTACAGCACAATGGCACTAAATATGCAGAACCAAATGATATTGCCAACATCCTGGCAGATAGGTTCAGTGCTAACTTTACCTCCCTCTCACCCCCTAGATGGCCCATCTCTATACTGGAAGAATGCAAAGTTCCTGTAATCACAGCTGCACAGGTAAAAAACACACTCTCCAAAGCCAAGAACACAGCATTCATGGGACCTGACAATATCCCAGGCTGTGTTCTACATGAACTACAGAATGAACTGGCACCCTACCTAAGTACCATATTCAATCATAGCCTCACCTCAGGCTTTGTGCCCACTGAATGGCGCACCCCAATGATTATCCCACTCCACAAAGGGGGAGCCATGATGGACCCTGGGGACTACCACCCCATTAGCCTGACGAGCCTGGTCTGCAAGGCCATGGAACATATCATCATGGAACTCATAAACAAAGACATTGGTAATCTCCAAACTCTGGACCTACCCAGTTCGGATTTGTAAAAGGCAGATCATATCTCCTAAACCTGATTAACTTCTTTGAAGCAGTCACCAAAGCAACAGATGAGGGTAAAGTGGTTCACACAGCTTATCTAGATCTCGCCAAGAATTTCAACACCATCTCCCACTCTGGAATTATAGATAAGCTCACTAAACTAGGTATAAATCCATATGTCACAAGATGGATTGCCAACTGGCTCATGGACAGAACCCACACTGTGAAAGTAGCAGACTCCAAATCCAACTTCAGACCAGTGACAAGTGGAGTACCACAGGGTTCAGTCATGGGTCCTCTCCTGTTTGGTATCTACTTCTCTGAAGTACAGGCTAACACAGAAGGTCTTTGGCTAACAAAGTTTGCAAATGACTGCAAATTAGGAGCCATAATCAAAACTCCTAATGATGTGGACATACTACAAAAGGGCCTCACTGAGACAGATACCTGGTGTCAAAGCCATGGCCTGAAGCTCAATGCCAAAAAGTGCATTGTCATCCCCTTTGGTAAAAACTCTATACCCATGAACTATCACATAGCTGGTAGTCTACTTAATGCCAAAAATGTGATGAGACCTTGGGACACACGTGGAAAGTAGTCTCTCCTTTGATAATCACATCGCAACAGTGGTCAGGAAATCCTTCTACATGGCTCACCTCATCACAAAAGGTTTCTCATCCAGAAAAAAAGAGGTCATTGTTCCCTTCTACTCATCACTCATTAGACCCATTATAGAGTACAACGCCCCTTTTGGTATGTACCTCACAAGACATCTACAACAACTGGAAAGGCCACAGAAATACCTCACAAAGAGGATTACTGGCCTCAAACAGATGCCCTATGCAGACCATCTAAAAAAACTCCGGCTTTACTCCATCGCATATCGCCTACTCAGAGGCGATCTATGCCTAACATACAAAGTTATGTCAAACCCAGAGCTGTTGGACATGCTCCACTTAAAGAAATCCCAATCCCTCTGAGCTACATGCTCTAGGGACCTAAACCTTGTCACCACAATAAACAGAACATGCTGGAGGGATAGATTCCTGTCCCAGAGACTTCCCATACTCTGGAACAGACTACCTATCTATGTCAAACAGAGCACCTCATTAGCACTCTTCAAGAAAAATCTTGATGATTGGATGGGAAATAGGAAATTCACCCCAGGGATCACTTCTGTGGCTCTGCTCGACAGGGGCACAAGAAAATAATTGTCTTGGGTGGAGAAAGCCAGGGTACATTTTTGGCTAGGCTTATATAGGCCCTAGGGCCAATAGCCTAGTACCTACCTATGAACCTATGTTTGTCATTAGTCAACAAGTTCCAGTTCTTCAAAATTACTTTCTTAAGGTCAAATGTTTCCAGGCTAAATGTAAAAATAAAACTAGTACTATAATTCTTGTTACTAACATCATTCACATTCAAATTACTACTAGCTTGATCATCTGTTAGGATGTCCATATTTCCTTGATTTGCAACAGTATTTAGTGTTTCTCTCATTTGTAAAATTGGTTTATATATACCTGACAATCTTTTCCTAGTTACTTCTGAAATTAAATTAAATAAAAATAGTTCCGGATAACCTCTCTGCATAAACATCCTTTTTAGGTGTTCACATTCATTCAAAAAGTCACTCTCAACTGTCGTCATCCTAGCTGTCCGAACTAACTGGCCTTTGATGACTGACTTTTTTTGATAGTAAGGATGTGAACTTGTAAAGTATAAAAATGTGTTAGAATAAGTTTCCTAGATAGTTGCTGTATAACAATCTACTTCTTTTTTTATCTGGATGTCTAAGTAAGAGATAGTACTGTTGCTAAAGTTGCTTGTAAATTTCAAAAAAGTTACTACTGTTATTAAACAATTCCACTACGTTCATAGCTCTTGTTTCATCTCCCTTAAAGCCTAAAAAAACCTATGAAAATGGAACTCAAGTCTAAAGGAACTGTATTCGAAGTATTGGATATTATAAAAGATATGAAAGAACTGAAAGAGGGATCTTTAGAAAAGGAAAGGAGAAAATTACATAGAAATAAATTGAAACTGCAGGAACAATGCATGCAGAATAATGCTTGGGAGGAGGATGAGGACTGAGGTTTAAGGGGAGGCAGCAGTTTATGGACTGTTATATAATAGTTACAAAAAAAGAAAAGATACGCAATATAAATTGTATGCAAATGGGAAACAATGTTAATATGGTTTATTTTCTTTTTAGTTTATGTATGTTTGCCTACAGTTTAAGTGATAATTTAGTAAATGTGTTTAAAAATAAATAAATTAATAAATGAACTCTCCTGTGAGGATTTCATGAGCATCAAGTTAAGACAGAATAACAAAGGGAATATTGACACAAATAAAATGTGTACAAAACAAAAATCAACAAAAATACTACAAAATGGTAGAAAACAATCAATGCAAAAAGACTAGCCAAAAGCTCATTATTAATACCTCAAGGAAAAGCACACTGACCAAATTTCCACATACACCAGGCCTCTTATTTCTGAAGGAGCATTTTGGGTTTACTTGCTTTTACTCTGGGTCCATCTTGGCACTTGATATCAAACTTTAATTCATCATAGTTTGTTGATGACATTCTGTGAAATAATTTGCTACAAGAATTTGAATAGCATTTTTTCTGATTGTCCAACCTGCTGCAAGACCCTCAACTATTGCAAGGTATCCTTTGTAACATTTATGTGATCTACAAGGATAAGTTAAGTGGTAAACCTCTCCTATATAAGTGAACTAAAAGCAACCCCAGTAATTAAAATTGTTGCTGCTATTCAACCAACCTCACTTTTGAATAAGTTCAGCAACCCAATAAAAACGGGTTACCATTTCAGATGATATCACATTCAGTTTAATCCTACATAAAACCAAACCAATGTGTCAGATACACTTTTGGCATTTCAATGTGGTACTTAGAACCTTTGTGGTGATACCCGCTAATGAAATTCATATTTATGTAATACTTTAATATCTCTGCCTACAAAAAGGAACACAATCAATTACAAAACAACTATGTTTAATCACATATGGGTCTAATGTAAACCATAGTAAACTGTCTTCTGTAGGAACTCAGTCACAAATGGGTCTGATGAAAACCACAATGAAATGTCTTCAGTGGAACCTCAGTCTCATAAAAATTTGTCAAAACATATTCACGATAAACCCCTTACATCAATCTTTTATAAATGTTGGCTGCCATATGCACAGAAATATTACCTCCAAAATATACCTTACAAGTACACAGACATTTCTTATATGTAAGTGCCTTAATATGATGTTTGACGTGAGGACTTGAAGAATGTAGAAAAGTATTACCTGAAGTTGCTTTCTAGACATTACAGATCCTGTTTTGAAATTAGTATTAGTTCAAAATCCAAAAATATTATAATAGACACATTGCCTTGAGAAGCATTGGATATTCACTCAGTATGTATATCACTAGCAAACAAGAAAATTTTAATATTCTAAAGAAAAAAATAAAGTATGAATAAAACCTAAAGCTTTATAAATACCCTATAGCAAAATTTGCGTAACAATGGAGAAAATATCTCCACTGTTCTTATTTAAATCTACAAAAATATTTATGATTAAACTGAAAAGAAAATTCTGAATCAACACCAATTTGTTCTCTATACAAAAGACCAAAACATTCAAATTAAACTGAACTTTTATAAAGCAACAACTTTCATATCCAAAGAAACAGAGAAGTGCATACATTTGCTAGAACCCCTGTTAGAACCATTGTGACAAACTTAAAAAAATGTAGCAGATGCCTTTGACTGGCTAAGTAGGGCAGTAGACAGGAAGTTAGTGGTAAAGGTGGCCTACATTGACTTTAGCAAGTATATTGAAAAGAAACCCAGCAAAAGGTTAGTGAACAAATTAAACAGACTGTAGTATGAGTAAAACACTGATGAGACAGAAGGGCACAAAAGCTAATAGTAAATGGAGTTCACCCCAGTGAAGGTATGCATGATAAGTTACTTCTCAAAGGGGTCTACAGTTACAGAATGGTGAAAGTGGGTGTTGAATGGGCTTATATAGAAAGTTTGTTTCAAAAATTCTCTTACAGGTGACTTAGAAAAAGTTAACTGTCTAAAGCGCTGCAAGCTGAATTTCATACAGAAGAAATTTGGTAGTGGAAAGTAAAACTGATTTGAAAAGTCAGTCTCATAACTCTGAAATGAGGCAATAGTGATGGGCGGATACAGACCATTTGTTTATTTTTTCAGATCGAATACATTTTCAGTTTAACTATGTAATCAATATCCTTATAGTAGGTTACCTTGCTTCCTTCTTTACCAACATCCATTAGTAGGATGAGCTCTGCAGTATTAGTAAAAAATCATACAGGCGTGAAAGTTCAAAGAATGAGACAGATACATTGTACTCTAACACGCTGTCACGTTAGAAGTCTGAAAATGTAGGAGGTGGTTCTATTGGGGCTGCAGATTCTAACTCCTGCATCATTGCTATCAATATTTGAATGTGCAATGATACCAGCAGTATAGGTTTGACTCCACCAATGGGACCCATTAAAACACAAAGGAAGAATGGCTTTAAGGGTATATACAACTGTGCACTGGTACATTTTGTTAACAGCAAAGACTTGAATACTCAGATAAGTGTCTCACTGCTGATTTAAACATCAGAGTTATAATCACTGGTTTCCCAGGATTTAACCCACTTTAGCAAAAGCCCAGTGCCTTTCAATGCAATGTTACCAACATCAATTAACACCTGAGCAGAATCATTTTGTACACACATACACACACACACACACACACACACACACACACACACACACACACACACACACACACACACACACACACACACACACACACACACAAAATATTGACTGTTCCGCACTGACTCCCTCTTTCCCAAGATTAAAAGAAAATTGCCACCAGTTAGTCAAAATTAACAGAAGAAGAAGTCACCCACATGGTTAGAATTGCTGGAGCCATGTCAGACTGCAAACCAGTTACAAGTGGCGTCCCACAAGGCTCAGTCCTGGGACCTCTCTTGTTCGGTATATATTTCTCGGAGGTACAGGCCAACACGGAAGGACTGTGGCTGACCAAGTTCGCAGATGACTGCAAACTGGGCGCCATAATTGACTCTCCAGCCGACACAAGCATCCTCCAAAAGGGCCTCATAGAAACAAACAACTGGTGCCAGAGCCATGGCCTCCAGCTAAACGCCAAAAAGTGTATAGTCATCCCCTTTGGCAAAAACAAAGTGCCCACAAATTACCACATAGGTGGTAATCCATTAAGTACAGAAGAAGTAATTAGGGACCTGGGGACCCAAGTTGATAGCAATCTCTCATTTGACAACCACGTGGCCAAAGTGGTTAGAAAAACATTTTATATAGCCCACCTAATCATGAAGGGATTCACAGCTAGATCAGGGGAGGTCATCGTGTCTCTTTACTCATCCCTCATCAGGCCCATAATTGAGTACAATGCCCCTTTTGGGATGTACCTTACCAGACACCTGCAGCAACTGGAAAGACCCCAAAAGTACCTCACCAAGAGGATCAAAGGGCTCAAACAGATGCCATATGCTGCCCGGTTAAAGAAACTCCAGCTCTACTCAGTGGCATACCGCCTGCTCAGAGGCGATCTGTGCCTGGCGTATAAAGTCATGTCCAACCCGGAATTAATGGACATGCTGCACCTCAGAAAATCCAAATCCCATCAAGCTACGAGCTTGAGAGACTTGAACCTCAGCACTGAAATAAATAGGACATGCTGGAGGGACAGATTTATAACCCAGAGGCTCCCTTCACTCTGGAATAAAATTCCAGTCCAGGTTAGGCAGAGTCCCTCACTGACTCTCTTCAAGAGGAATCTTGATGAGTGGATGGGAGATCGTAGGTTTACCCTGGGTATCACGTCTGTGTCACTGTTAGACAGAGGCACAGTATACTAACCTCAAAAAAGGGCATAGCAAAATTAATTTAAAATGGGTGGCGAAAGCCAAACACACTCTGGCTAGGCTTATAAATGCCCTAGGGCAGATAGCCTAGTATGAACCTATGAACCTATAAGAATACACCATTCAGTTCAGCCATAAAACAAAGCAGCTTTTAAAGTTTAAGTGGCAGCAATTAGCTTAAAACAGCATAATTCCAAGGATGGTTGCCAAATATTTTGGCACACAGGTAAAAATGTGTAATCCATTATCAATAAATAAACCATTGCTTGGCTCAATAGTGCAAAGTGACAGAGCTCTGACTGTGATCTAGGAGACCAGAGTTCAGTTTGTGGCCCCTGTACCAGAGAAGCCAGACAGGAAGTGAGAAGAGCAAGGGGTCTTGGTCACAACTCTCCTGGAGAGTAGAATAGGAATGCATGCAATTGGGGCACACGGAGATGATGCAATGTCTCCAGTGGAGACTGTGAAAACCACCTCTCATGCTTCAGGATTGGTGGGTAGGGCTACTTGATTACAGCATCACTCATGGATGTGAGGAACATCCAGCATGGCAGCCTACTGCATAACCCCTTCAAATGCACAGCCAATCAAGTGTAGTGATGTAGGGCAGTGAGCAAAAGCACTCCTCAGCAGAAGTATGATATTGTCCAAGGGTGCCCTGTTCTCCTCACTGGCCCCAAACATGGGTCAGAGTTAATCCTTCAGAGGCCAGCCAGGTTGAGTAGACCTAGTAAATGAGCACAAGCCCCTGGAAGTAAACAGTTGTCAGCAGTGAAGAGCCAAAGAATACTGCAAGAATGAATGAATAAAAAAGAAAGAGAAAGTAAAAATCATCCATAAGTGTTCACAATTAAACAATAAAATGCTTTATTTGACGTAACTAAGCAAAAGCATTTTTTTTCTAAGTAAATATGCAAATAGTGAAAGACTTATGCCACAAAACAAAAATTAATAATTAAAAAGGATAATTAATTATCAGAAAAATCTAACATTTAAACAAAAATCTGTCTGCTTGTGGTGAAAGATACACTGTACCTTACTGTTTGTAAACTTTCAGTCAGAAATGGAACGTCCTTACAGACAGTAGGTGCGCTCAATTGATATATTTCTACAATAATGGCAAACTGACTGACCACGATTAACAGACAGTCCCTCTGTTTAAAAGTCCCAAGACAGGATTTCCAGTGCTATCGGTTTAGATTTAGAAGACGTCTTTCCTGTTTTCACAGATCAATGTCCAAGGGGTAGGGTAAGATTCAACAAGCCAGAATCCAAATCAGGAAATCATGGTGAGATCTATGCAGTAATCACCAAGCAGACTCTGTAAATATTTGTGAAGTGCAAGTTCGCTTCACACATTTAATGTTAAGTATCAAACGTGTAAAACACAAATTATTTGTCTGTTAAAGAGATATTTGCACACTTTCTTTTTTTAATTTAATTTAGCTCCACTTTGTCTAGTTTACTTTGACAGACAGTTAACCTTTCTTAGCCTTTTTCACAGAAGGCTCTAGGATTATTTCCATAGGAACAGTAAACCAAGTCTGTCTTGGCTAACTGTGACCACAGGGATCAAAAGACAAGACTTCACACCTTTGTTTCTAAAAGGAGAAATTTACAAAAACACATTTATAAGAAGATGCTGTTTCAATAAAAGTTATAAGCACCTATTTTCCACACCTCTTGTATTTGTGGGCAGGAACAAAAGCTTGGTATTTCATCATTTTCTTGTGTGGTAACTATGTATATCTGTGAGATCCACGACCATATAGTTATATGCAGAAAAGCTGGCCTGCCTAGTTGCCATTGGTAGGTTGGATCAATGTTTCTGCTGATAGCATGTACCAGAGCATTTTCTTCAGCTGGTGAGTGTATTCCTAGTAGTAGAAGACTGTGTGCTACAGATCACAGCTCAACATAGCTAGAACTTCCATGCTCATTAGGGGGGTGGGGGAGAGGGAAAAGCATGCTTCCTTTCCTGTTTGCTGACACATCTACCTGTTTTGGCCTGAAATTTTCATGATTCCAGAAAATTACAGAAATGTTTGCAAAAACCATTACTGCAGTTTTTTTTCAAGCTGATATGAAGGCTAGTTTGCCTTTGAAATCAAGTCCATTTTACACAGAGTGGAAATAATCCATTTCCATTAGAATCTGAAGTGTCTTGTCACAATCATCTGTGTAAAATGAGAGGAATGAAGGATAAACCCTAGATTTTTGGATCATGTCAACTATAAGAATTCCTTTAATATCATCTTAGTTTTGGTTTTAGCACTTGTGCTTCAAGCCAGTTCTTTTACATTTAACTAGGTTCTTGTGGTCTACACTCTTTTGGACAAACCCTTATCAAAACTCTTTCTCCATATGTCTGCCCAAGCATTCAGAGCACTATGTCTGGGCAATTCCCATCAGTTTCTCCTGCCAGCCTGGTTGACATGGGCATACTGAGACAGTGTAGCAACTGCCTCATGTTTACTGACAGTCCTGTTCTCCTAGCACATAATTCTTCTACTTGCAAGAATTGAGTGTACATCAGTAACTTGGAGTCCATGCTCTTTCACGCCACAGCGAGTACTCCTGTCAAAGAGGAGATTGCCAGCACAAACACCACACACATCACATAGCCAAGCCAAGCACAATACACACACACACACACACACACACACACACACACACACACACACACACACACACACACACACACACACACACACACACACACACACACACACACACACACACACACACACACACACACACACACACACACACACACACACACACACACACACACACACACACACCTATGCAGAGGTCCTCAATAAAAACTTACCTAAACAGCAAAGACCTCCAAAACACATTAACAAACACTCCACACACAACACCAAACACATCACACACAGCAGACAACACACCAGTGTCTCACAAATACAGCCCACAAGGCAAAACAATAAACCATCATAGCCCACAAGACATAACAATAAATCAAACATACTAGCCATTGGTGACTCAATTGTGAGATACACCGATGTCCTCCTCACCAGACCTGACAAGGAGAAGGTCATGGTCAGTTGTCTGTCTGATGCCAGAATCTGCCATATCACGCATGCACTTGTATCTCTCCACAACAAGTACAAGTACAATTCTTTGTTGTCCATGTTGGTATGAATGACTTGAGACGTACCGCCCTGGACTATATGAAGAGTGACATGACTGAGCTCTAAACAGCATCCAAGCTTGACCAAGAATTATATCACAATGCCATCAAAAAATAATTGACTTCAACAACAATTGGCTTAGTTTCTGGTGTCATTCCAAGGGGCTCCAGTATCTGTCTGCCTGGGATGACATGGTCAACAGGCCTCGATGCTTTGCCAGAGATGGCCTCCACCTGTCACCACTGTGTTTCCAGATCCTGGCCAAGGCTATTGCCTCCCCCATTGTGTCTTTTTTAGGCAACGTCCCAAAGACAAATCTTCCAACATAAAATATCTGTCAAAACGCAAATTGAACATCATGTTGCTTAATGCTAGGAGCCTTAACCTGAAAATGCACTCACTGGAGGGTCTCCTTGCACTGAAAGATGCCAATGTCTGTGTGGTCACAGAAACTTGGTTCAGGGCTGCAGAGAGCACCCCTGCCTTACCAGGCTGTACCTCATTCCAAAGATTCTGATCCCAAAATGAGGTTGGGAAGACTAAGGGTGGTGGAGTCTCTATTTTCAATAAGGACAGGCACACCTTCAGAATGGTTTGCCAGCATGATGCACTGGAACTACTCCAGGTGCAAATGACAGTTGGCAAGACACCCATCCATGTTATAGCCAGCTATAGACCCCTCTCCATGACTCAGGACACTCATTACTCTTACCTGGATCTACTTGACTCCATTAAGGTACCCCCTAACACCCTGATCCTTGGTGACATCAACTTTTCCACCATAGACTGAGTGAATTATTCCTGCATTAATGCACTCACTCAATGATTCCTTGACTTCATCAATTCTAACACACTAGACCAGCTTGTCTCATCCCCCACAAGGGAAGATAACATTTTGGACTTGATTCTCGCCAACATGAGTGACCACTGCACCGCTCCCATAGTATGCTCTTCCCTGGTGAGATCAGATCATTGGACTGTCTCATTCGAAGTCTCTATTCCACCTAACCCCCCCAACCATAATCAAGCTAAAAACTTCTCAAAAGCTAACTACAGCCTCCTAAGGGAGGGTATCTGTAGATTCACACCACTGCCCCCCCCCCAGAGGATGCAGACAACTATGCTGAACAATATGCCAATGCAGTATACAAGCACCTGTACAACTTCATGGACTCAGCCATACCCAATAGAACTAAAACCTGCTCCTCAAGGAAACACAAAACTGTTTGGTGGGCATCCTCTTCTGACACCCATGCACCGGTTTAGCAATCAAGGAGCCTCAGTCTTCACCATTAACACCAGTGAGGAGCGTCCACATTGGGAAAGAGAAGTACACACACAGTAAAGTACAATTTACCTTAAGAGCACACAGAGATCACAGTCAGTCTGGGGCTGGTTTCTCCCTTTCTCTCCAGCTCCCCAGTAAGACTCCCCACTGACACAGCTATAGTGTCCAGATATCAGCCTAGTGGTCAAGCTAAAACCTTCAGCACCCTCTCTGTCCAACCAGTGCTTCATGTCCCTGCCCAAGTAGCTGACACACACACACACACACACACACACACACACACACACACACACACACACACACACTTTGAGATATGAGTTATATACAAACACACAGACACTCCTGGGGAAGGCTGGCACAGTTTTTACAACTATGCCCCTTATGCCCAGACTATATGGTAGTACAACTTGCCAACAACCACTAATATCAGGTATTAATAAGGCCCTTATCAAAGGGTGTCCAATTATTACTGTGCAATATTATTATCTAACTGCTAAGTGTGACTGAGCAGCAAGACTTACTTTGAGTGGCTTTGTACAGTATCACTATATACTCTAGAGCTTAAATTATCTCTACACAAACCAGCCACTGTTAAAAGATTTACAAATATTTAATAATAAATAATAAAAATACACAAGACAATACTTCTTACTACACAGTGCTAGTCAAGAGTTCAGAGATTACAGGAAAATTCTTAAATTAATGCAGTAGAAAAGTTCTGACATGAATACAGAAAACAGCTAGACTAGACTTCCTATTTCCTATCCATATCTAAGAGCAAACACCTTTCTAAAATAAACTTACATATAGAGTAAGACAGTGCTGGTGATGTTATCCATTCTGAAAACAGACGCAAAATGCTCTGATTCTCTCTCTCTCTCTGTCCTTAAATTGATAACACAGTACCACTGACTCATTTCAGATTACATCATTATTCTCTGTTTCCCAGGCTAACATAAACACAGAATGTAACAGCCCTTTTGATCTTGCAGCTGGTCAGGAAGCCAGAGCAATAAAAGACAGTATACATGTAAATTCTAGCTATTAACTCTGGTCTCAAAACAATAGGAAGAATTCCTTCTTTCAGACATCTCAGTGCAGAGTTTTGAGCTCAAACAATTATACAATGCTTGACTTATCAGCTTTCCTCCAGCAGAGTGCAATGTGGTTACATTTTAAAGTTCAACATTTACCAGAATTTTCTTACATTTAAGAGAACAAGCATGTGGCTTACATTGTTGTTGAATCTTTCGGCTTTTCCTGGTTAGGGGTTGTGGCTTACATTAATATTTACAAATTAAAAAATTATCCACAAAATCCTATCTAGCTAGGCTGGTAGCCTTCACACCTCTATCAACAGGGTTTATAACAAAAAATAAGAAACTGTTGTCCATGGGTAAAAAGGAACATATTTCAAATTGGAAAACCTCCCTCCTTAGCCTCAACAAGCAAATTAGATCACTAGTGAAAGCCTCCAAAGCTAATTATGAATAAAAAAACTAGCCTCCAAAACAAAGAGAAACCACAAAGCCTTCTTTAGTTATGTTAGGAATCTCCATGGCAAAGCCTAGGTTTGTTCCAAATTACTATTTAACAGTATCACGTACACTGATCCTGTTGGTTTAGCAAACCTGCGAGCAGATAGGTTCAGTGCAAACTTCACCCCCCTGTCCCGCACAAAGGCCCTTTCTACATCCCCAATACTTGTCCTGCACCTCACATCTCTGTAGATCAAGTGCTAAAGGCCCTATCCAGGTCAAAGAACACAGCTTCCATGGGACCTGATAACATCCTAGTCTGTATTCTGCACCATCTCCAGCAAGAACTGGCTTCAACATTTAGCACCCTATTCAACCACAGCCAAGTACAGGTTTCATTCCCGCAGAGTGGAGAACTGCCATTCTCATCCCCTTGCACAAAGTTGGTGGCACTACTGACCCAGGAAACTATCACCCCATTAGCTTGACACATCTGATCTGTAAAGCCATGGAGCATATTATTATGGATCTCATAAACAAGGACATAGATAATCTCTAACCACTTGACCCCACCCAGTTCGGATTCGTCAAGGGCAGATCTTACCTGTTGAACCTGGTTGACTTCTTTGAGACTGTCACCAAGTCCCTGGATAAAGGAAAGTCAGTGCATACAGCTTATCTTGACTTGGTCAAGGCCTTTGACACAATACTCCATTCGGGCATCATCAAAAAGCTAACACAAAGTGGCGTAAATCCCTATCTCATCAGGTGGGTTGCCAACTGGCTCACCAACAGGATCCTCAAAGTCAAAATAGGTGCCTCCACCTCTGATAGCAGACCTGTCACTAGTGGAGTTCCCCAGGGATCTGTCCTGGGACCCCTACTGTTTGTCATCTAATTCTCAGAGGTCCAGGCAAAGACAAAAGGCCTGGGGCTGACCAAGTTTACAGATGACTGTAAGTTGGGTGATGTCATTGGCTCCCCAAATGATGTTAACATACTGCAAGAGGGTCTCACAACAACTAATGACTGGTGTCAAAGTCATGGCCTCAAGCTAAACACAAAAAATATATCATCATATCATTCGACAAAAACACAGCCCCTACTGATTACCACAGCAATGGCAACCCCCTAAGCACACAACCTGTGGTGAGAGACCTGGGCACTCAGATTGATAACAACCTCACATTCAACCATCATGTAGTGGCAGTGATCAGAAAAGCCTTTTACTTGGTTCATCTTATAAGTAAAGTGATTGCATCCAGAAAAAACAAGGTCATTACCTCTCTATACTCCTCCTCATTAGACCAGTAATTGAGTATAATGTCCCATTTGGTATGTACCTCTCCAAATATCTGCACCAACTGGAAAGGCCACTAAAATACCTCACAAAGAGAATCCATGGCCTCCAACACCTGTCCTATGAGGACAGGCTCAAGTCACTGTCATTCTGTTTGGTATCATACAGATTGATCAAGGGTAATCTGTGTCTTGCCTACAAGGCAATCTTGGACCCTGCCCTACTAGAGATGCTCCACATCTATAAGTCTAACTCCTCACTCATTACCTGCTTGAAAGGTCTGACTCAGATATGCGACATCAACAAAACCTGCTGGAGAGACAGGTTTGTCTCCCAGAGGCTGCCCTGTCCCTGGAGTAGACTTCCCATACATATCAAACAGAGCATCTCGCTGACCCTCTTCAAGGACAACCTTGATGAGTAGATAGGAAACCACAAATTTGTCCCAGGGGTTCCACCTATGTCCCTCATTGACAGGGGTGACAGGTGCTGACTGAGGTGTCTTTTTGGGAATAAACTCTTGGCTAAGCTTGCAAGGGCCCCAGGGCCATTAGCCTAGTAACTTCCTGATTCTATGATCCTATGTTAATATGAATTAAACTGGGTCTATTGCTTGATTGCAAAGATTAGTTAATAGCCATTGTGTTTTTCCTAATATTGAGGATGTCATTTAAACTGCTAGACTACATCCTAACAATGCACCCCCTCAACGCTCAAGGAAGTATCTTCCTGAGGCATTTGGTAGTAAAGACATTGTGAGCCATAGAATATATCCGCCTTGCAGCATATATCTTGTGGAAAGAAAATGCTTTATGTCACAGAGCCCAAAATAAATTAATACAGAAACTGATTTCTATTACTTTGAATCAGTGGAACATTGCTGACATTTCTAGGTAGACAAGTAGCTCCTGGATCACATATAAATTAGTGTGTATTTCACCTCGGATGTTCATTGTTCATTGTTCTCTAACAGATCTCTAGAAAAAGTTATACAACCAATGAAAATGTTATGAGGTAAATAAGTACTACAGGCATGCCTTTCAACCTATTAAAGCAAGAAATCTGAACAAAGCTTTAATAATGGGGAGACAAAAGCCCAGAAATAGAGGCAATTTTTAAATACTGGTCTTACAAACTTAAAAAGTTGATAGAATAACAGGTTTTGCATTAGCATGAATTTTCTGAAGGGTATTAAATCTGCATCTTGAATGTGTGTCATTATTTTCTGAAGTCAGTCCTCGATTATTTGCCAGTGGCTTGCCAAAAAACTCACAATTTTATGAAAAACAGACCATAAAATTTTGATTTTCTGGCAAATCATTGGCATGACATTGCGGATTGAAGTCAGAAAATAATGACAGACATTTGAGTTTCAAACTTCGTGCTCTTCAGAAAATTCATGCTAATGTAAAACCTATTATTCTATCAACTTTCTAAGTTTGTAAGGCAATATTAAAAATATGTCCCTATTTTTGGGCCTTTGCCCCCCCCCCCCCCCATTAGTTATGGCTTTGTCCAGATTTCTTGCTGCAAAAGGTTGAGAGGTATTGTTTCAAGCCTAATGTGACAGCAACCACACATTATTTGGGAGGGTCACTTGCCCTGCTTACAGTCATGAATGACACCCACATCTTGAAAGTGAAATGGGTCTGTATATAGCTATTGTCTATAAATATGTTTGTTTTTTATTTGAATATAATGATAAGTTTATGAAACATAATCGGTGGATACAGAAGTGGTTGGTGATAGACTATGGAAACTGCAGATCTATGGATCAGTGGTAGCATTTTAATGACATTGGATAAGGACTCGGATGAATGCACTGTCAAGCAGCTGGAGAAGAGGAATAAGTAAGTATATAGAAGTACTGTAGCAGTAAAGGAAAGAGCATCGTTATTATGGAAGAGTTAAGAATATTATCCTACAAAGTACATGGGATAACTTTCCCAGTTAGAAGAGACAGGATATTTAATGTGGTAAAAAAAGGAAAATGTACAGCTTATCTTATTACAGGAATGCTGTTTCTGCTATGAAAAGCAATGTGATCTTAGCTTGATGGGGTATAAGGTTGTTGCACAGTCATCTAATATGGGTGCATGTAGAAGGACAGCGATATGCTTGATAGATAACAGATTACCACTAGGATGGCTGATTGAGGATGTGTATGGTTGTTGGGGGGTGGAAAGGAAGCTACAAGGGGCATACATTAATAATGGAGTCGCTGTATAAACCCCTTCCCAAAAAAAAAAGTGAAATGTAAGATAAGGGACAGGCTCCTCAAGATAATAGCTTTATATGATGGGGTTTTGATTGTGCCAGGGAAATGGAATTTGATATTTAGTGATAAAGAAACAAGGGAGGAGAGGGAAAGGCTCTTCAATGCGTCAAAAAATGCCTGCAATTTTTGAAGATCCATTGGGTTAGGTAATGTATGGCAAGAAAATGAGCATGCATCAGAGGTTTTACTTTCTGTAGCTGTAATGGAGTAGTTGGTTATGATTAGGTAAAATCTTTATAACATGGGAACACCTGGAAATTGTAAGAAATATAGAAGTGATTGATCATGCACTGTGACTATGCAGCTGAGAGTTGGCCAGTGACAAAAATGTGTAATTCACTTGAGAGTTCCCACTTATAGTGGGGGTACTGGAAATTTTGACCAATGGATAATGGAAACATTAAATAGGAAGACAGCAGAAATGGGGATGTTACACCACAAGCTTGGTATATGTTAAAACAGGAATTTAAGATGGAACTACAGCAGCAAATCAGGATATCTAGAGAAGATGAATGTCGGGAGGAGAAACTAAGTTTACAGAAGATTAGGCCCATAAAAAGTAAGAGTAGGAAGTTAATGACAGTGAAGGAAGACAGCTTGAGACAAAAAGAAAGCAGAGGTACAGAAATATGAAGATTATAGAATAATTCATCAACAGAAGAATTAAATTATGCAGACTTCCCAAAAGCTGTAAGAGCATTGGCTAGTAGACTGAAACAGTAAAAGATTAATAGAGTTACTTCAAGATTATATGATGAGGAATCTCAACACTGAATAAGTGATCTCACAGGTGTACAAGGCAGGCTTCAAAAAATGTAAGCTGAGTGCAGGGATAGGAGGCGTAGATAACAGGTCCAGGAAAAAAACACATGTGAGTTTCTGTCAGCAATCGGTATGCCCAGGTTATAACAATTTCATTGTTATGGACTGAAGAAGGATATTCTGGAGAAGGAGGCAGAGGATGCAGTAAGCAGACAAAAAGAAAGAAAACCTTCAGGGTCTGATGACATCTGAAAGAGGTGGTAGAAAACAAGGTGGAAAGGAAACAGTATGTATGTGCAGCTATTCAATAAATGTATCAAGGAACAGCAAACCTGACAATTTGGAAAGATGTCACAACTTGGAAGAATAAGGAAGGGAGGGACTTCAAAAAAGTAACTTCTCCTCTCCCAGTTGGCTCCTATAACAGATAAATTGGCGACAGATGATCAATAATGATATAGGAAACCTCCAGTCACTGGACCCAACCCAGTTTGGTTTCATCAAGGGCAGGTCATGCCTACTCAACCTGGTGGACTTCTTTCAGAAGGTCACCAAAGCAATGGATGAGGTCAAAATGGTGGCATTTGACACAATACACCACTTGGGGATTGTTGACAAACTCAAGAGGCTAGGTACAAACCTGTGTGTCATCTAGTGGATAGCCAACTGGCTCACAGACAGGACCCAAGAACTTAAAATTGGGGGGTCCACCTCCATAAAGAGGCCAGTCAGAAGTGGAGTCCCTCAGGGATCAGTCCTTGGACTGCTCCTTTTTGTCATTTACTTCTCTGAAGTCAAGGCCATTGCCAACAGTCACTGACTGACTAAATTTGCAGATGATTGCAAATTAGGATCTGTCATTGAATTCCACACTGACACAAGTATTCTCCAGGAAGGGCTGACACATTCAAACAACAGGTGTCAGAGCCATCGTCTAAAACTAAGTGCAAGCAGATGCATAATAGTATCCTTCAGAAAGTCATCCACCCCTGGTAACTATCATACCAACAACACACCCCTTAGAGATGGCCCAGTATTCAGGGACTTGGGGACACACACAGACAGTAATCTAGCCTTTGACCACCCCTGTTAACTATCATACTGACAACGCACCCCTTAAAGATGGCTCGGTAGTCAAGGACTTGGGGGGACACACAGACAGTAATCTACCCTTTGACCACCCCTAGTAACTATCATACTGACAGCACACCCCTTAGAGATAGCCCAGTAGCCAGGGACTTGGGGACACACACAGACAGTAAACTAGCCTTTGACCACCCCTGGTAGCTATCATACTGACAACACACCCCTTAGAGATGGCCCAGTGCCAGGAATTTGGGGGGACACACAGACAGTAATCTTGTCTTTGACCACCCCTGGTAACTATCATACTGACAACACACCCGTTAGAGATGGCTCAGTAGTCAAAGACTTGGGGACACACACAAACAGTAATCTAGCCTTTGATCACCCCTGGCAACTAGCATACTGACAACACACCCCTTATAGATGGCCCATTAGTCAGGGACTTGGGGACACACACAGACAATAATCTAGCCTTTGACCATCATCTGTCTACAGTAGTGAGGATATCATTCTATGTTGCTCAACTTATAAACAAAGGCCTGGCATCCAGTTCCAAGGAAGTCATTGTTCTACTGCATTCAGCTTTCATCAAACCTATCATTGAGTACAATGTCCCCTTTGGTATGTACCTAACCAGGCATACTCTACAAATGGAATATCCACAGAGGCTTTGCACTAAAAGAATATAGGGCATAAGCAAAATGTCCTATACAGACCACCTCAAGGCCCTATCCCTGTATTCTCTCTCCTACAGGCTGTTGACAGGAGATCTATGCCTGGCATACAGGGCATTGTCAGACTCCACTCTGATGGACCTCCTGCATATCAGCTAAACAAACGGCACCAGAGTTATATATTCTAAAGACTTAAACTTTGCTTGTGATATTACCTGCTGGAGAGACAAATAAGTATCCCAAAGACTACCTCATTTCTGGAACAGGCTCCCCATCCATGTGAAGCAGAGTTCTTCCCTAACCCAATTGAAGTATAACTTGGACAATTGGATGGGGAACAGGAAATTCATCACTGGCTTAGCACCTATGTCTCTAATGGACACAGGCAACCTGTAAATGGTTCATCTCCCAGGCCCTGGTTGTAAATGTTTCATCTCCCAAGCCCTTGCTTACACCTATAAAGGGTACCAGAAATTGTCAGAGATTTGGGATGCATGGCTAGGCATAAAAAAAACCTTGTGGTCATTAGCCTAGTAAACACCTATGAACCTATGACTGGCGATCAATGTGGCTTTGTTTTAGAAAAAAATAACTATTAATAATATTATAAGGACTCTTGGGATAATGTAGCATGCAGAAAAGTGTGGGAGACAACTGGTCATTGTCTCATTAGATGCTGAAAAGGCATGTGATAGAGCAAAGTGGCAATACCTATTTTAAGCATTGAAAGTGAAGGGGTTCCCATCCTAATATATACGCACTTATTCTCCAATCTGTATCAGAATGTAAACGCTCAGGTTAAAGTGATGGGGTTACTCTCAGGTGAATTTAATTTAACAAGAGGGTCACAAAAGAACTGTGTTCTTCCCCTTGTTATTTGGTCTTCATTTGTAACCCTTAGCTTTAGCATTGAGGAGATCAAATATCAAGGGATACCCAAATGGTAATTTTGAACTTAAAATAGCATTTCATGCAGATGACATAATATTAACAATGACAACCTCAGAGGATAATGTAGAACTTTTGTTTGATAAATTAAGGGGAATTTGGAGCAATATCATGTTACAAGAAAAATGCACTTAAGACTATGGTTATTTTAATAAATGGTGGGCATAAGCAAGAGCTAAGACAAAAACACCCAGGGATGTTGTATAAAGGTGTAGTGAAATACCTAAATGTCTGGATGCGTGATACATATGAGGGCTCAATGAAGAAACCATATCAGATGGTAATGGACCATATTCAAATCAATTTTCAAAAATGGAAGCATTTGGGTTTGGAAATAGATAAAAAAGTACAGGTCATGCAATGACATGTATTAACCAACATACCATAACTGGGGCAGTCATTTTGGCATTTAACAGCTTGCAGAGTGCTTGGAAGCTTAAGGACTTAATGCAACATTTTATTTGGGAAGAAGCGAAACCTAAAGTATGCTGGGGATTAGTGATGAAGCTGAAAACTAAAAGGGTCTTGGGAGTCACCAGCACTGATTTATATTTTGCAGCTCTGTGGGTCTTATTTTGGCAAAGTTGCAACTCTAGGGTTCTTGGCAAAGTGGAAACCTATGTTGCTTGAACAAAATCAGTGGTCAGGGCATAAAGATACAAATGAGGTACTATGAAGAAGTGATTTGCAAAACAATATTTACCCCAGTATTAGATACAGTAAGCAAGGAAGTAGGAGAACTTTTCAAAAAAGAACCATTAAAAATTTCAACAAGTCATGTTACCCTTACAAGGTGGTTTGGGAAACAGGTTGCCAACATCGAACCCCAACACCTGAAGAAGGATAAAGAGGCCAAGGAATCGGATACATTATTGGGAACAAATAGTGCTGGAGAATAGAAGACTGTCTACAATGCACTGGAGTGGCGATGGGAACTGTTTGTGCAAAATCATATGCAAATATTGTACTAGCTCAATGGGAGTATGAGTTTGTACATAACCATAATCCATATATTGATTGTCTGTTTTTTTATAAACATTTTGTCGATGATATATTTTTAATATGGAAAGGATCCGAGAGAGATTTGAATAGATTTATAGGATATCTGCATCAAACTACTAAACTACTACATTTTTGAGATCCAGCCATAAGTTTTCTGCTACTAGGATTGATTTTTTGAATGTTTCGGTGAACATGAATAGTGCAGGTGAGATTGAGATGAAGATTTATCAAAAACCATGTAAACATAACAATGTTCTGCACAGAACTAATATGCACCCTAGGCATGTTACCAAGAACATGGTGAAAGGTCAGATGCTTAGGACTAATCAGTTACATGATAGAGCTGCATCAGCAGAAGAGGCTCTTGTTTCAGTCTTTAGACAGTTCATGGCCAGAGGATATCCATAAGGTGATGTGCATGACACTGCTAATATGGTACGTACCCTTAGGAGTACAACAGCGAGACCTCTTTTTTCTAACAATAGGCAAGATATATTAATTTCAGTTTCCTCTGGTAGAGAGCATTGTCCTGGCATTGTTTTGACTTACTCTAGTGATGTTAGTACAGTTTGTGATACAGTTAAGAGGAACTTGCCAGTACTGATTGGCGACAATGACATTAAGGGATCGTTCGATCTGTCATCTACGTTTTCCTTTAAGAACAATATATCTTTTAAATGGGAACTCTGCTATAAACACACAGTGAATGTTTATAATAGTTGCTCTGATCATCAGGGAACCTTTCCCTGTCAGCCCTGTAGTGCTTGTGATTACATTTTGACTACAACTTTCATTCTGCATCCGATGTTAGGGTTTAAAACTGAATTTCATTTTTATGCAGACTGTAAATCGATTAATGTGGTGTATTAAGCAAAGTCTGTAATATGTAAATCTTTTTATGTTGGTAAGATGAACTGTACATTCAAAGACAATTCTAGAACATGTTAATGGTACAAGAAACAAGAGGTTGACTAACGCATTAGCGAAACATGTTGTGGACAACGGCTCTGAACATAGGTTCAGATTTAGTGTTTTAGAAATTATACCAGCAAGTATTCATGATGGGGACATTCATAATAGAACTGAACAGAGTGAGCTGAGATGGATTTTGACTCTTAGAGCTGATATGAACCCATGCTTAAATGGACATGTTTCTTTGGTGCTAAAAGCCCATGGTCTGGTTCACTGAGATTGTGCCTATCATTTTATCAATGGTGTAGTGCACGTCATAGTTGGTGGAGTGATTATATCATGTGTTTTGATTCTTGAAGTTGATTGGCGTTTCATTGTTTTTTATGAATGGAGTGTTGTAGATATATTTATATGATCTGAAGAAGCTGCTTGTAGCAGTGAAAGCACTAACCACCATTTATATTTGCTTTTATTAAAGTTTTTGCTTTATCCTCAGCTATGGTGGTCAGATAGCTGTTACATTTAGATTTTGGACACTTTTTACTATCCGACCTTTATCCCCGTGGACTATGTTTGGACTGCTCTTATTGGCTCATTGTTCTGCTGTTTTCCCCAGCAAAAATATACATAACAATGGCCTTCTCACACGCCACTACCATGGATTCAGGAAAGTCCATGGAACTAATACTGTTCTTTCTTTGAGTGATTCACTTTATTGTACAATGAATGCAGGGTATGTTAGAGGTGTCATATTCATATATCCTTCCATTGCATTTGACCATGTAAACCATCTGTCTCTCATCAAGCAGCTCTCTCGTCATGGCCTTAAGTCCATCTGTTTAAGTTGGTTCCCTGATGGTTCCATGATACATTTTTTTTAAATTGTCTTCTCACACAAAACATTCTCTGTATGTCCAGTTTTGTCAGGTAAGCCAAATGGCTCCATACTTGTGATTTCTATATCTCTATTATATAAATATTATCAGCATTTTATGAAGACTAGTAATATACTTCATGTTGGTGATACTGTTATCTAAAAATCTGGAAATTCACCTGATGCCATCTACAGCACTTTTTGTCAAGCCTGTTAGAACATGAAAATCAAGTCAGTCTTAATAAAAAAGTCATCAGCAATGCAATGATTTTGGTACTTTCAAAGTCCTCAGTTTATGCCATGACATATGGAACCTTACTGACCTAGACAGTGGCCTGTGGAAAGTATTAAGAGTCCATATATCTTCAGGTCGGCTTACATTCATTATTTACTATCTTCACACATAATCAGAATGTCAGAAATAAAATTACATCAATGTTCTACAATTACAACAGCAATGCCAACTTACTAACAAACCAGGGCAGGTTTGCAACTGACAAAAGAGTTCTCCTACCTATTTTGATATATTCCTTCTAGTCACTGGCTCTACCTCTCCATGTTGTAGGAAGGATGGCTGAATAGGGCAACTTCTCTATGCACCAACTTATGTGGGACACAGATCTTAAAAACAAGTTTTATCGCTTACAAGCCTTCGTTAAGCAATCACAATCACAACTGCTAACTAAACAGCTTGTAATCTGTTAAAGTTGTATTATTTTTTAAGGTAGTTAAGAAGCAGAAGTTTGACAGTTTGCAAGCTGTCTAATAAGCAATCATGTCTGTGATTACTTAATGACAACTTGACAGCTGTCAGCTTTTAAATGCTCAGCGGAGAGGGTAGGGTATGATTTGGGTGTGTTACCTGTGCTGCCCAGAGCACCAAATTTCCTTGCTTCAGCTCTGCAATTTTTTTAGAACTTTCTTAAAACTATAGACAATGCAGGATCACATTTGCCATTTTATTACCGCAGCAAGCTGAAAGTTTCACCATTTGTCATATAATTAAACAGACAAACTGGCTACCAAGTAACTTAGCCTCCTTATTGGTACATATCTAAACAAGGTCTTCCACCAGGACCATTGCAAGGTTTTGTGGTGTCAGATACAAAGTCTTCCACTAGGACCAGTGCAAGGCCTTGTGTCAGATACAAGGTCTTCCACTTGAACCAGTGTAAGGTCTTGTGTCGGATACAAGGTCTTTCACTAGAACCAGTGGAAGGTCTTGTGTCAGATGTAAGGTCTTGTGTCAGTTCATCACAGTTCATAATAGTAAGACACCTTCCAAAGCTACAGGGGACCTTCTACATGCCCAAACTGTCATGCAGCTCAAGCTGAGTGACTAAAAGAGAAGGGTACGCTCCTTTGGGGCTTTTGAGGATTGATGGTGCATGTTCCTTTGCTGGGTTGATAAGCTCCCTTTGTGTTTATCTGGAGAATAAAGTGACATTTTAAAGACTGTTTAGTTTTACTGGCATTTGCTTCTTGACTTCCCCGTGAAAGAGGCACCATTTTTGGTTTAACCATGGAACAAACTGTTGTCCTATGTCGGTTTTTCTTCCAGCCACAAAAAGAAAAAGTTAAGCAAACAACCTTTACCATTACAGCAGGCTGGCAATTTGCCTTAGCTACAGATGGGTGACTCTGCTGTGGTCATTAGTTGTACCTCAGATCAGTCATATTTCTGTTTCTGGCTCTCCCTGTAGGGGTTCTCATTTTCTCTTTCTCTTTCTCTGAGATTATTTCTAGAATATGCCAGTAGTTTCAGTGGGAGAATACTGATGTTTCTTAGTCCCTCAGAAAATACAATGAACTCTTACAGAAGGAATTTCCAAAACTTGCACCTATTCCTCCAGTTGTGTCAGCTTTGGAGGATGTCTGTGCTACTGCCTGCAGTTTTCCTGACAGTCAGTGGGCTGTTACTGAAAAGGGAGATAGGATGTATAAAGTTCCACAGTCTTTTTTTAAGTTTTTATACACACTTACCAAAACTGATTCAGCAGCTGTAGCTTTGGTTAATCCTTCTGCTACTAAATGCTTAGTTAATTCCACAATCCTACACTTTCTGATAGGGATGGAAAGATTATTGATAAATGTGGGGTAAAAGCAGTGGTGGCTGGTGACTTCAAATCAAAGGGGGGCTGCAGGAGACAGCTGAATGGGTGGGGCTAATGGGAATGGATGTGGCCAACTAGGAAAGGGCAGAGGCATGCTCAAAACCACAAAAACTGGGACTTTAATTAAATACACCACCCTGGTTGCCAAACCATCATTATGATAGTCTAATCAAGACAAAATGAAGTGTAGAAGAAAAAAATATTCAGTGCATTGGCTACATGACTGCTTACGTAATATCTAGATGGAAACAAAAAGGTTGTGAGGCATGAAAAAATAAATTACTTTTTAAATACATTACTGGAATGCCAGTCAAAATCAAGTATAAAAAAACAAGCAGCACTCAACTCAAACCACTTCTCCTTGCACTGCAGTTCTAATTATAATTTATATTCAGCTTTGTAAAAGTACCAAGTAACATGCTGAAAGTAGCAGTCTCTGTGATACCCCCACTTGTAAAAATGTTTCTTATCCAAAAAAGACCTGCTGCCTGACAACAACTATCTACTTGTTTCATGGGGAAAAACATGAACAAAGTAAAAAATGAACAGCAAACAAGAAACAAGTTCAAGATAAATTGCGTATTACTGCACAGGTGATGAACCATACATGATAGATTGGCATTATGTTTAGTTTATGAGTAAAGTCTGCAAAGATGACTGCACATCCCCAACAAATGTAATGAGCTTCTGAAAATACTGTAATCCTGTCCTTTATTACAAATACTGTCATATGCATTTCAATACCCAAGGCTTATATGCTATCTAGTTATGTAAATATTCTCTGCTTGGCAACAACAAAAAGGATTTCAATGTTGGTAATTCTCAAACAGTATGCTTATTAAAGCTTACTTGCATCTTACACTCTCAGCCAAGCTTACCCCATGGTCATTAAAGCATTGCTATTTAAACACAGAGCAGTAGGCACTGAAAACAACATGCATTTTCTGAATAAGAAGAAGCATAAATCAACAGTATAAAAATATGACAGAAAAACAGAACATTCTGCAAAATCAAGAACAGATGAAAAGCCACTGTAGTACTTGTGTCTACCTTGGATGGGGGGATACTCTGCACACTTACACTGCATAACTGCTCCTTGCCTTGCTTGGACAGATCCAGAGTCACTACGTGGGGGAGTGGGGTGCAACAAGTATGTCACAATTTGAAATGTCTGTGGCTGACAATGATGGTCCTGACACATTTGTCATACCTCTCAGCTACAGAGCAAAAAATCTGGACAAAGCCATAAACAGAAGTGGGACAAAGGCCCAAAAATAAGGACAAATTTTAAATATTGTTCTTATAAACTTAAAAAGATAATAGAATAGTAGGTCTTGCATTAGTATGCATTTTCTGAATGGTATGAAAACTTGTCTTTAATGATTTTCCACTAATTTGCCAGAAAGATTCTGTGTTTGAAAAGGTAATCCACTCACTTGAAATCCTGCATTTGGCATCCTTGGTCCAAACGGAGGTCCACCAGACTGGTTTGGATGGGCAGCTATCACTGAAGCAGCCCACAGAGGGTTAAAAAGCTGCTGAGACATGGCCACTTTGGAAAGGACCAGATTTAAAACTGTTGTAGTTGCAGGATTGCTTGTGACTGCTGTCTGAGCCAGTTTTAGACTCCGTAGTGTGAGCTGAGCTTGCAGCTGGGCAAGTTGGGGACTGGCATGAGAGGGAAGCAGGGGATTCTGGGTCCTTGCACTGTGTTGAGTGCTGACAGATTGTGGACTCTTATCCAAACATTTGGCTCTACTACAATAAAGAAAAAGGTCAATTAGGCCATGGGAATAGTAAGCAAATGAGATCAGTTGCATCTGTATGGGTATAACATTACTGTACTTGACATGTCTAGAAAATGTGTTGACATGACTGCTAAGTTCAGGGCCTGCCTAAGCAACTCACTTAAAGACAAACAATGTTTAAATTAATTATTTTCAAAGCAGAACAGCAACAGAGGGGAAATATGAAAAAGAAACACTGGAAGATAACTTAACACTACTGAGTCTAATGCTATATAATGCAAAAACACACTAGCAAGTATACATTAAATATAATGAACACCAAAGCAGGTCCTGACATTTCAAATGATTACCTAGGTGGCCATACTTTTTCTCACATGTCTGTTTGCATCCTTGAGTGCTCTTTGCCATGCAAAAGGTTGTCAAAACACCTGTCTGTTGCATGCTGCAACTAATGTAACAAAGTCTAATTCAGATTACTCAGTAAGCATTTCTATACTTTGCTCTACAACAGTCACCACCTCTCCGTTTGCTTGCCTCCCAAACAATCCCCCTTCCCTTCTCTGTATGTCTGAGTAGCTGTCTTTTTTTGTTTTTCTTTTGCTTCTTTTGAATGTTTGACCTTTCCACAACCTGAAATATCTTAGAGAAGGTCATATTACTGAAAACAATTTATCAGAAGTTCAAAATATATTTAAACTTAACTAAAAATAGACTTAAATGAAGCAGGAATTTTCATAGAATGAAAATGGGCTATATAGTATAGGAAAACGCTAAAACATTATTTATTGTGGGGGACAAAACCCTCCTTGCAGAGTTATGTACAGCCCACCACCCTAAACATGCAATCAACTCTAAGATAACTGTGCCATGTGAGAAAAGGACATTTCCCATTGCAGTAGCCACCACCCTCACATCAGAAAAAAATAACTTACATATAACTGAATACACAAAAGAGAATTTAAAACACAACACTAACTTGCTAACAAAATCCATAATTTCATGCAGAAAGTATGGCATAATAAAGCACAAAACAAATACTCCCAGTGTTACAGTGTGATTAACTCAGCTAAACAGAGCATTCATTTATAAAAAAAAAATAATCTAAGTGTTGGCAGCTATGTTATGACAGACCAAATCAACTACCCTAAAACAAGACAAACTTGAGAAAGTTAAAGGTATCAGTCAAAACAGAGATAAAAAAGAGTTTTAAGATCCAAATAGTAACAGATGAAAATAATGAAATCCTGAAGGAATATATATTTTTGAAGCTGTAACAATCTGGTTCTAAATTGCAAAGTATTAAAGTCCTAGACATAACAAGACCAACAAAGCCAACACTAAGCCAGGAAAGTAAAGGCATTCAGAAGCACCTCTTTTAACTCTAATGCAGCCTTGAATAAGGGGTTGCTAGTTAGCCAACCAACTGCATACTTACAACTAAAATCATGCTATGCCTACATCCAACTTTATTTAAAATACTGAATGCTTTTTATCCTGCAACAAACTCAGGAGTTCTATGTGTTTATTACCCACTGTTACCCACTTCACGAAGCAGTAGTGGGGAATGTTGACAATGATGGACCATGTACAATGTTATTATATTACATGCTGACGTACTTAATGCTTGTGCATATCTTCAAACTACAGTTTCCAGAATAGTGCCTGTAAGGGAAGATAGAACTCCACTCAACTATCACCTAATTTTTAAAGAGGGGATTAAGGAGGGACATTTTACATGTAATTACTGTCACTCTATCAAGCAGTGAGGCAATCAGTGAACAGCAGTTACAGTACTCGCATTATTTGTGTAAAGGTCGCAACACATCATCTTGTTCTTAGGAAGTGCCCCAGTGTTTATTCAAATTACTTTGTAATTACTCTCTTAGCTCCTTGTTCACATTTACCTGTTGCTTTCTTTCCTGAAAGCCGATTGTTATAAGTAACTTTAATCAATTTCTTATAAACTCCTGAAAGGACCTCTCCTCCTGTTTTGTAGTCTTGCTTCCTGGGTGCACTACTTCCATTTATTTAAACTGACTTTAAACCACCATATATCTGACTTTTCCTCTAGTCCTGATGTACTCATCTTTATATTTTTCGGAGTGCATTAGATATCAATGGTAGTGAAAAATGATGTGCCACCTGAAATGATTAAAGCATCTTTATTCACTCCCTGTGAAGTGGGAGTTATAAAATACAGGCATGAACGATGAACTGTTCACACCATTAACTAGCCCTTCATTTTTAGAATGGACATCACTTATTATTCTTTGTAGACTTTTACACAACTAGTTGCTCAGCAAGGCCATTGTGCAGTGACTTGCTCTTGGACATTTAAACTTATTTATTTATTAGTCTTGTAATTTGTATTAGATTAGAAACTGAGATCCCATCTGCCTGAGATGATGATGGCTGAAGTGGATGTAAAAGATCGCATAACACTTATTGAAAAGAATAGAGAAGTTCCTTAGTCCTCTGGCCAAATTTCCCCTATATGAATCCCACCAGGTTGGTGCCACTTTTTAGGTCCCCCCTAAAAAGAAGCTCTAGCCTAGTGGCACTAACCTGGTCAACAAAATGTAACTACATGCATAAATAAATAAATAAATAAATAAATAAATAAATAAATAAAATAAAACTAGGGTAAGTATTTTAAGAAGCAGAGGCAGATTTTGTTCATAGACCTACTCACTGTTTTCTTTAGTCTGTTTGGTCTGTCAGTCAGAGATGTCTGTGGATTTACTTGCTGTTATGTTCTTGTTGTGTATCATTCTGCACTAGCTGGTATCTAGGAGGGGATTCAGAGCACTTTGCATTTAGTCATAAAGGGTAGTTGTACATAAGTACAAGGTATAATGGCAGAATGTGATTCTTAGACTACTGTGTACTGAGCTTCAGCAACCTGGGTTTTTTGAAAGGTGTTCACATTCAATGTCTCCAATGGCTCGCTGTATGATCCAGAAAGACTCACCACTTACCTACACAGTGGTATACCTTGTGGTCCGTCCTTGTGTGCTGGAACTTCTGATGAAATGTTGAAGCTGTGCATACTGATTGTACACATGTGTGCTGTTGTTGTAACAACCCCATTATGCTATAGCAAAGCTGTCAATTTATATTTCAGTTTAGAATATATTGCAAAATTAAATTACCAGCCTGACCATACATAGAGCTGTTTCTGCACCCCCTTCCCTGCCTGATATCATTGCCATGTCAGGTCGTTGAGTGCAATGGCTTGTTGGGTTGGGGCAACTTGAATAAACTGTCTTGTGACATAATACAACTCACTGAATCAGATAATTAATTATTCCTGAGTGCTCTGATCTGAACCCTCAGAACCCTCTCTCTGATGTGCTGCAGGATGTTTAATGGTGACTAATTGGGGGAACTAAAACTCTTCTTCTAAGTGTGGTTTTGAATCTAGCCACTAGTATGATGCACTTTTTTAATTTTTTGCTTTCAAAAGTGTTTCTGTTACTTTTTTTAAAAATGAAGTCAAATTAACAGCATTCCCCTTAAATGAAAAATGTTTGCCCTTGCTTGAAAATAGCTTGAAGGACAAAAAAGCTAGGCAAGAATAAACCTGAATAAAACACAATAATAGTGTACAAATAAACAAAAAAGGTTAACCTCTGACATAAAACACATGGATGAATATGACTGTTTAAGAGTAAACATGTTCATCTCTTAGGCTGCTTATGGAAATTTGAAGTGAAACTAGAACAAGCTGAGATAGCACCATGTCCACAGTACTGTCAATACACAGCATGCCAGAATAAAGACCGATAATTATTACTGCTATCTACAGCATGTGAGCATAAAGAGACTGTCACTGTGTAGACACCAAGAAAAGAAAAATGTTACTTACTTCAGCTCAGCTTAATAGTCACTCCCTGACACTGTCTGATTGAACAAAGTTAGGATTGGAATTCCAAAAAATTCAGTTATTAGCCTCAGGATGACCGATTTCCGATGCAATGCAATTCGCAATTGAATTGCTACAAACAAGTTGACTCAGTGCTCACCAGCTGCTACTGTTTGGTTTTCGCTCTTTTCCCAGCACATAAAGGCTGGGAAGAGTGCGAAAACCAATCAATAGCCATTCAGCCCATCACGTCATGTACGTGCCTACCGACTTGGCAGTCCAAGCCCTTTCCCCTTCTATGCGGTTACAAAACCACATAGTCATCTGGGCATCACACTGATGCCTTCGCTTATTAGTCCAGACTGCTTTTACAGCAGTCTGGATCTAAATTTACAGAAAAAAATATATATTTTTTTAAAACCTGGAACTCAGCGAGCATGCACAGTTCAAGTTCCGGGACTTCAGTGAGTCAGTCGGACTCGTAGCTAAATAAGCAGGATAAATAATTCTATTAAATTAATTTTATTTACAAAATGCTCTTTATCGTGCTGGGGGGTATGCAGTCCTGCAGTCTGATAGGACAAGCCGCCCCTGGATAAAAGTGTATGCTTCTGCAACTTTGATTTTCAGAATTTTGAATTGTCAGGATCATATGTTAGTTTGACCTGACTAATTCTGAAAGTACAAAGAATGTTTATCTGCAGTTTCTTCTTGTCCAGAAAAATCTGCTTTCAATAATTTAATGATTAGTGACTTAAATAAGTAGAAGAAATTGTTTACAGTGTGTGTGTGTGTGTGTGTGTGTGTGTGTGTGTGTGTGTGTGTGTGTGTGTATGACTCTGCTGATACTGGTTCAGGGGCTATGGCCACTGGTGCTGTTTTGAGGAGGTTTGTAAGGCTGCATCATCAGAACCTCTCAGAGGGAAAAAATGAGATTTCAGTCCATAGGTGAATACCAGGCTAACTGCCCTGACTGGCCATTTTAAATCAACCAATAACTTTAAATCAGAATCAAATACTGTACCTTATGCATATGAGGCAAATACCTTAACCATTATCCTAGACCCAATGGCCAAAGGTCAAGATCAAACCTTGTTCCTTCAGCATGGGAAGTGAAGACCTTAACCATTATGCCAATTGATGAAGGTCTCTTTTAGATAGAGATTTAGTTTTTGGCCCCTATGCTGCAGATGTGATCAAAAAGGGTGATGAAAGGGTAAATTAATACAGGGAATCTCAAAGATTTTTCAGCCCTCCTTTGCCAAGTTTCCAAAGGATTCTCTAACTCTTCATACAGTTTTGGTAAGAAACAAAATAAACAGTCTCAATAAAATACAAGTAAACAGACTTTTAAGAAGAAATGTCTATAGCATTCTAAGAAATATTCTGGAAACTCCTATAATCAAGGGCAGTCCAATAAGTCAGAATGACTATTTAAGAGACCCCCACTCCCACCCTGGCATTCCCTTGTTTCTTCCGATCTGAATCTCCACTTTTCTTTTTAGTAGCAAATAGTTTCAGGCAAATGGGTTCTGAAGCTCATTCATCAAGGTTACAGATGGCAGCGGGAGGAAATTTCTCCTTTCCAGTGGGAATTCCTCATCCTCCAGGCCACACTCTTTTGTTTCCACCTGTTCTTCATCACATGTTGTCCCAGGGAGGGATAGAACCACTTCCTCCTTCCCAGGTGGGCAAGGGAGTTTATTCAAGGGTACTTTAGTGCCAGTGAAAGAAAATACTTGGTGACCAGTTCTGAATCTCTTTCCTAAACTTGTTTGTGATAGTGGCCAAAATTTAAAATGATGTCACTTTACAACCTGTTACTTCTTCCTCATTCAACTTACCTAGTAACATTAGATTTAAAATATCATCACATCCGTAATCATCCTGCTTCAGGTGTTTCTTAAGATTTGCGTGTCTGGATCGCATTATCAGTTCTCTGCCTTACCCATTAGATTATCCACTGCACTAATAGTGCAGGCTACAGGGTATCCACATTTTTCCATATTTTGACTACAGGAGAGAGTCAATTATCTGAACTAAGGATACCCTTTTCCACCATTCAGATATTCCAATGGACAATAAAGAATATTTTTCACATACAAGCTGACTACAAGCTCAAAAAAATCATGCTTAAGCAAATACGTATAATGTTTACATATCAGACTCTGTGATTTTTCCTACCTGAAAACTTTGGAAGGCTGGTTTGATAACTGATGTTTCTAATCATTGACGTTCGGATAATCGACTCTCTACTTGCTTATTTTTGCAGAGTCTTTTTCAAAGTGTCAGGAATCTCTCTCTCTTGGGTATGAGATCTCTTACAGAAGTTGGGATTACAAGAAAACATTCAAAAGTGTTTCTTAACTCCTTCTCAAAGGATTGTGTTTCTGGGATGTCACCTGGACACCTCAGTTAAAACAGCTTTTCTTTCATAGGAAAAAATGGATATACATCTAGATCTATTTCTAAGGTAACATTAGTCACCATGGGAAAAATACCTTGGCAATCTGGGTCTCATGGCTTCTATGATTTTATTTATTTATTTAACATTTGTTAACTGGGAAAGTCCAACTTGGAATGAAGACAATTTTCAGTGGAGGCCCAGGGAGAAACACTCTAGATGCATGTCTTTGTAACATGGGAAAAAACTGAGGCAAACCCACACAAATGCAGGGAGGACATGCAGACTCTGCACAGAAGGCACCCCAGCCAAGAACTGAATCAGAGAACCTCTTGCTGTGAGGTAACAACACTACCACTGCACCACTGCACCATCTGGCTGATTCTCATGATAATGCTGGCAAGATTCCACACAAGAAAGACACAGTGGTATCTGAAGTTTCTTTGGTCCCAATATCCCTTGTCTTTTCAGATCCCAGTGCTGGGGGTTGTTCAGAGGGGAAATCAATTAGTGGAGACAACAAATACCCTTAAATTCAGGTATCTCCTTCTAACCATCTGTTCCAAAGTAATCAGTCACCACAGATACCTCAGACTTATCTTGAGGAATAGTTTCAAGAAGGAACAAAAGTGCAAGGTGTGTGGGACGCCAAAGACAGGCACAAGCACATAAACATAAAAGAGATGCTTGCATTGATCACAACACTCAACTCTCTGAATAATCCTTGGTCTCTAGGACTTGTTCAAGTTCTTATAGACAATACCACAGTTATGTGGTACATCAACAAGCTAGGGGGAACCAGGTTGTACCCCCCTCTGCAGACTAGCCATTTTAGCTTGGGATATAGTACAATCTCACTGTACAGGCATCCTACATTCTGTCAGAGCACAATTGTGTGGCAGATAAGCTTATCAAGACAAGGGTGGATCCTCATAAATGGAAACTAGATTGGTGGTCTTTCAAAATGTATTCCATCTGTGGGGAATTTTTCAAGTAGACATGTTACCCTCCTTTCTGAAAAATCAGCTAAGATTCTGCTCTAGGACTCCACACAAGAGGACCTTGAAGTCAGATGCCTTTTCTTTTCCTTGGAAAGGAATTTTCCACCCTTTCTACTAATACCCAGGGTACTTCTAAAGTTTTAGAAATAATCCCCCAAGATCATTGTGGTTACTTCCTTCTGACCAAGGCAACTGTGGTTCTCTCTTCTTTTGGAAATGGCTAGGGACAATTATCACAAGGTTCCTCACAAACTGGATCTATTCACACAAGAACAGGGGTATTTGAGACACCCAACACCAATCAACTTTAATTAACTGCCTGGATGATAGGGTCTTAATTCCTTTTAGATAGGTGTTTACTGAGGATGTGCAGCAGATATTAATGCAGGCAAGAAAGCCTGCTACTAGAAAATCATATACATTAGTAAATGGAAAAGGTCTTCTAATTGCTGCCAGCAACATAACCATCATCCTTTCAAGGCTAGTTGTTCTCAGATTTTACAATATTTGTGTGAGTTACTATCCTATGGATTTTCTTACTACTCTGTTAAGGTTCATTTATCGGCTGTTTCAGCATGTCTGCCCATGAATCCTCTTCTTTCAATGTATTCTCATGTCAAAATATTATTTGAAAGGGTATTTGCATATGAGGCCTCCAAGAAAAATGATGGCCAGAGCTGGATCATGGTCAAGCCATTTCAGTGTCCCATTACTTGGATCTGTCCCTCTAATTACCATAAATAACACTGCTCAAAACTGTCAGTGTGCATACTGTTTTCTTCTTAACCTTTAAAATGATTACAGAGATGTGGATTTAATTTTAAACATATAATTTATTCTTTATTGGCTAGTACCACTAGGTCAACAGCATCTTTTTTAGGAGAAACCCAAGGAGGTATTTATTCTACTAGGTGAAACTTTACCAGGGCATTGGGAACTTCCCTACATATTAATAAGTGCAGTGTGATCTTTTACATCCACCTGAACTACCACAACCTCAGGTAGATGAAGCCTTGGTTTAATGTCTCATCCAAATAATAACACATTCAGGAACACAGCACCATATGTATACAGCTCTGCAGTGTCAACAATTCATCTACCTGGTGTGGGAATAGAACCCACACCCTTCTGCACAAGAGGTGAGTGTACTACCTGTTGCATCACTAACTACTTTTGAAATTTATGGCACAGTCACTGATGACCATTTGTTAAACAAAACAGTTGCACACTGAATGCACACAGTATGAGCAGAGCTCATGTTAATTGAAAATGCAGTGAAACTCACATTCATTGAAAGATATACCTGGTCAATTTAAATTTGCTGTTTTAAACATTTTTTCCAGTAAGAAGTGAAACAAAATGTATGAACCAATAATGACAAAATTACCCATTTCAGAACATCTCAACCAACTCGAATGACTGACTGAAATTTTCAGTGATTAAGACTCTTGCTTACTGTACCATGATTCAGGGTTTGAGCCTGAGCAAGTCATTTAATTAACTAAACTGCCCTATGTAATGTGGGCATCACACAAGGAGAAACAAACTGCTGCCAGTTCTGCTATCACATTCTAAACTAAAGCACTATACTGACTATTCTGCTATGCACACACTTGAATAGTGAATTGCAAAGAAAACAGTTTCATTCATGCTAATTTCTGAATGGAAAGAAAACTGCTGCAAATTAAAAAAAAGCTGTTCCATTCACAGACACTAAAGCAATGAATATACTGCAAAGAAAACTGCTGTTGTAATTCTGTTCCAGTTAACTGAGTAGTGTACTAAACCAAGGAATAATTATATTGCAAATAAAACAGTTCTGTTCACGCATGGTAGTATCTTCAAGGAAAGAAAACCTATTGTCCATTCAGGTATGAATCCTGTGACAAGTATTGCTGTGTTCTAACCAAGCAATAAACCTAACCAGGCAATCAATCAAAATAGCACAAATTCTTCCACATAGTTTATGTGTGATCAGTTGGGAATACCAGGCAAAATCTTGTGGGCGTGTTTGCTCATTGGCTGGAATATCTTAAAGTGTCAGGCCTACACAGGAAAAATTTAAATTTAACTTTTCTTTTAACTTTTTTTTTTAATTAAATTATATCAGTGTTGTGGACAGGCCCTGCTTCTAGCAGCAAACCCTAGGCAACTGCCTAGGTTGCCTAGTACTGGATCCATCCCTGCCAGTGACCCCTCCTTGGGATCTTAATTTTGTGTTAGACAAATCAACACTTGCCCTATTTGAACCAGCTAATCTGACTGACTTGAAGTTCTTAACATGGAAAACAGTTTTACTGATTGTTCTGACCTCTGCAAGAAGGGTATCTAAGTTACAAGCTCTCAGGATGTGTCAACTTTTCAGATCAATTGTTCACTTCTTTTTTAGGTAGGAAGAAGGTACAACCTGTGTCAAAACAAAATATTTCCAAATTGATGTCTGAGGCTACTACCTTTTGTTATACTCACCACAACAAAACTATTCAAGAAAAGGGTCAAGGCCCACTCTATCAGGGCCTTGGCTTCATCAATGCTTTTAGAAAAGGGCTGGATTCTAGAAGTATTGTAGAAGCTGCAACTTGGTCCCCTGTATACACTTTTACAAAGCACTACAAGACTGATTCCCTCTCTAGGTCTAGATCAGCCTTTGCAAGGACCATTCTCCAGGGTCTCCTGGACTCTTCTCCTTCTCCCTCCCAAATGTAGTTAGCTAGGGTAATCTACTTGTATAGCTAAGGCTACTGCAGCAGTGATCAATATGATGAATATAGTACAGTTGTGTAAGTAACCTAACCATAACGGTAGATGTTTGAATGATCACTGTTACAGTAGCTGCTCCATCCTCCTTGTCTTTTGGTGTGTTGTTTATGCCAGAGTGCAGTTATTTATTTTTTGTTCTTCTTAGAATTGTCATTTCAGGGCACAGCCTCTGTCTGTCTGTTGTCAGGAAAGTTTTGAAGGGCTTGGTGCCCAAACTTGTATTTCAGTCAGCTCAGCTCAAGCTGTGTGACAGTTTAGATGGATGGAGGGTGCCCTGAAGATTTGGAAGCTGGCTGGCTGTTATATTCTTGGCAAGATATAACCTATATAGCTAAGACTACTGCAGTAGTGATCTTTCAAACATCTACTGTTATGGTAAGTTTACTTACACAACTGTACTTTTTTGTTCCCTTCTTGCAATTTACACCTGTGTTGCTACCTTCTTACAGTTACATTTTATGGATTCACAGTAGAAATTATTTACCAACCAACCATACTCCCCAAAACATTCAGTAATATCACTGTCCCACCTCACTCCACTACAGATTGCCTCATTTGGGTCTATATCATAACACCAAAGTCGTAAAACTTAGAATGTTATGATATTGAAACCAAAACCTCGAAGACTCACAACAGTGAAGCCGCAGAACATTGAATTCTTTCCCAGGGAAAGAATTCAGTGGGCCATTTCTGCGGCTTTGCTATTTCCTCCACTGTGGTACGATCTCGGAGTTGGTATATTTAAGTAGGGGAGGTGGGGGGCACAGCCCCTCACATTAGACATAGTCTGTAGTGTTTGTGTGTTTCATGTTTTGTGCTGGAACAGCAATTTTTTTTCCCAGGGAAAAAAAATTACTGTTCTCAGCTTTCGGAGTTTTAAGTTTTCGCAGTTAACAGTTCAATGTTATTGTATTCAATGTTATCATATTTTGATCTTGTGATATAAACCCCCTCATTTATTATGTAATCATCTATATGTAATAAAACCCCCTTATATTCTTAGAGAATTCATCAGCTCTTTTTTCATTTGTTTTTTGATTTGATACTACTTTTTGCAAAGCAGACATGGGTTCCACAATTGAAAGACACTGATATGTGCAACTTCAGATGTTCCCCCCTGTCACCTAGAATACAAGTTCCTTATTTATGTGACCCCTCTCCATACATTGCTGCATAGGACATACACAAAGAATACTGCAAAACTCCACATCATCTATCGCTAAGTATCTGCATATACATTTTTCTTCCATCCCCAACTGCCGCCACAACACAATTATTTTAGGCTTCGATGACCTGCTCATCTTCTCCACATCCTTTTTGGTGACAGTCATTAATCACACTTCAAGCTTTTTGTTAACTGAAAAATACAAGGAAAGTTCCATTCATAGTGGAACAGCTTTGTTTAGCAAATCTTTCAGTTACTTGCTCAGCCGAAGATGTAACCACTTCCTTCTTTTTCAAAACAGAAGCACCCTGTGCCAGTGTTGATGCTAGGCCTCATGTAAACTGGAAATTATTTCACTGGAAACTGCACTGCCTGCAAAAAATGTGGCACATATGTTTTTTTAGAATATATTTCTTTAGTGTGGGTAAGTTGCTTTAGTCCCAGCCCCAGACCTAAAACAATCAACTCGCTGCTCCTCGGGGTAAAAGCAAACTACAATCACAGCAGCCTCATTTTATGAAACTGTGATTCTGCCAAAAGCTTTATGTTCAAGAATTTGGCTGTCATCAGGTAATAGTCCTATTTCAGAGGTGCATGCCTTGTGGTAACTTTTTTGTATTCAGAGACAGCAGTATCACCGTGTTTTTACACGATGACCTGCAGCAACATAGTGGGCTGTCTCTGTGGCCATGCTATATGTTAATGAGGCATTCTGAAGGAGAGGCATATGCTAATTAGCCATGTGCTCTCCCCTTGAATTGCCTGCATAAATTATCATGCCCACTTCTGGCTGCTTGTGGTAATAAACATGGACTAAAGACATTATTCATCCATCATGGCAGAGGTAAGTGCTGGGGAGTTTAGTGGTCAGGCAGTGTTAGGAGTGTAAGTGGGTGCATGTGAGGGGCTGCTTGTGTGAGTGTGTGGGTCTGCCTGGGAGGTCACAGAGTGGGTTAATGAGGGGTTAGGTTAAGTGTATGTGTGTATATGTGTGTCTGCATATGTGTGTGTGTGTGTGTGTGTGTGTGTGTGTGTGTGTGTGTGTGTGTGTGTGTGTGTGTGTGTGTGTGTGTGTGTGTGTGTGTGGCTGCTGTTATACTTCCACACACCCCTAAACTAACAAACAAAGTCTGCAACACTGGGTGGGGGGGGCACTAGCCACCAGGGGTAACTCTAAAGACATGAGTCTGGTGGACTATTAGCCACCAAGCATAACTAGACGTGGGATGAGGAAACACCAGTCACCAGGGATAACCTTATATCATTCTGTCTTAACAGCACTTACACATAACATGGGTCGTAGGGAACCATTAGTCACCCAGGAGAACATGTATATCTCATGCCTTAACAGCACTAAACATAATAAGAATTTGAGGGAAACACTAGACACCAGAGAGAACTCTTAACGTCTCATGCCTTAGGAGGGAAAAAGGCTTCAAACCTTTCACCCTTGCCACAGGAGGGCTTATCATTGTCCTGATACACTAACTGGTTAGTTCCTGATGCACTAACTGGTCAGTTACTGTAGTAAGTGTTTTTTGTTACTGTATAATGAGGACCTTGAGCATTATTCAGTGTCTGCAACAGTCTATGAATTATGAGTGAGAGGGCACATATACGCATGCTTTCAACCTCTAGTGCATCTTGACAAAGCCCAAATTAATTGTGGGTCAAAGACACACAGTCAGGGACTGATTTTACTTATTCCCCTTATAAACTTAGAAGGTCACTAGAATAATAGCTTTTGTGCTAACATGCATTTACTGAAGGACATGAAGTCTGAATCTATAATGTCTGGCATTAATGACTGACAGTAATCATCCTTGATTTATGACTGCATGAAAAAAGTAGACATCATGGGCATTCTGACAACACAGGGACAGGTATGGTGTGTGCTTGCATGTGTGCGTGTGTGTGTGTGTGTGTGTGTGTGTGTGTGTGTGTGTGTGTGTGTGTGTGTGTGTCTGTGCATGTGTATGTTTCTGTGACTGAGGGAGTGAATGTGGCATGTCTGTGCTAACACAATGCATGCAACACCACAGTTAACTACCTTTACTTAGTATAGGGGAATTTTGTATACAATGTGATGATTTGATTTTTTAAATAATATTCATTCTTTTAGAATGTGGTTCAGAAGGAGACTCCAGTATTTTTGAAAATACGTGCATTTATGACTATCTCTTGTGATTAATTTATGTGCTGTAACATATCTAGTAGCTTTGTTCTTGAATTCCTCCCATGATAGTTTGGTTCTATCTCTCCAATTCTGGGTGATATATAGTTTCATTAGCGCAAATAATGTGACTAATATCCGTGTGCCCTGCTTAAGTAATTTTTGGGGGGTTATATGTAGAATAGCAAATTCCCATGATAATGTTGACTGCTCACAAGCCATTTTTTCTAACTTCACCTTTAGAGAGCACCATAACTTGTATGTAAGTTTAAAGTCTCATAGGATGTGAAAGAGATCAGCTTTCAGTGCTGGACAATAGAGACAGTTTGGGGTGTAGTTTGAATTAAATTTATTTAAAATCACTGGTGTGTAGTTGGCATTATTGTTGCTCATCAATTGTGTATAGATTAAACTCTTGAAAGGGGATAATTTTAGTGTAGTTTCAAGTGCTTTGGATTTTTGTTCATCCGTAATTTTTCATTTTTCTCATCCCAGTAGGCAGAGACCAGTAATGATGATTGATATGTGATGGATGTAATTAACTTGTATGTGTTAGAGAGCATTTTATTTTTATAAGAAAGGCATTGTAGCAGTGATGTTGTAGTATCTATGTCTGCTTGTACTGAATTGTTAAAGTTACCCAGTGTGGCAGCCAGATATTTAAGTTGCCTTAGAATTATTATACGCTTTTTGCTGAGCTTCAGCTTTTCTTTGGTCTCTTCTATAGTACAATCTTTCATTTTGAGAATGTCCCATACAACATAGTTCTTAATTTGTGGATATTGATTGAGATTTATCAAATTGTTATTTAATTTGAGATTAGGATTTAAATGCATAGGTTGCAGATGAGTCAAAGTATGTACTAGGTTTATAGATTCAAGTAGCTTCCAGAATATTATGATATTATTTATTAATGATTTATGTAATCCAATTGTCTTGAATTGTTCTTTCTGGATAAAAGGTAGGGCTTTGGGATTAATATTTTATGATTTAACATGCTCAAATCATAGTTTAACCCATGTTGGTGACCATTCTTTAGCCATAGGAGAGTGTTCTGATATCTTTATTATTTTGTTAAAGCAGATTATATCATAATATAGCTTGAAATCTGGAAGACCCAGTCCCCCTCTTTCTTTCGACAGGATTAATTTAGAGTATTTGATCCTTGTTAATTTTGGGTACTAAATGAACTTAGCTATTTCTGTGCAGATTTTGTAAAAGAAGTTTTCGGGGATGTTAGTGTTTGTTGCATTTAATTGATAAATCACTTTGGAAGAAGATTCATTTTAATGACTGCAACCTTAGCTAAGCATTATACCTTCATATTTTTCCATCTATAATAGTCTTGGTTTACCTGTGTCCATAGCTTCTCTAAGTTGTTTGGAATTATTGACTTCTGATTATGATCGAAAAGTATTCCTAAGTATTTGAGGGAGTAGTCAGTTTGAATTGGTGTGTCCAGGAAATAGTATTCTTTATGGACTAGTGGATTAATTGGAAGGATTTTGGATTTGGATATGTTAATTTCATAGTTTGATACTTCTGAGAAATTTTTTATAAATTTCATAATTTTACTGAGGTCTATGTTAGGGGTTTCGAACTATATATATTGACATAATCTGTGAAAGCTGTTAGGACAACTTTATTATTTAGAAGTTTTGTATGTGATGATATGTGTGCTGAAATATGAGAAGGAATAGGGGTTCAATATATAAATTGAAGAGGTATGGAGAGAGGGGGCAACCCTGCCTCGTGCCATTTATGATTCTTATTGGTTTGGCTTCTGTTTTATTTATTTTAATTGATGTGTATGAGCTTTTATATATCTTTCTAATTATGTTAGTGAATTCTTTTGGAATATTATAGAATGACAGTGTTTCAAACAGAAATTCTTGATTAAGTTTATCAAAGGCTTTGCTAGCGTCTAACTCCAGGGCATACCTTGGTTTTTTTCTTTTTCGCATAGTTTCATTATTGCATCTAGGGTATGTGTGTTATCCCAGGTTTGCCTAGAGCAGATAAACCAAGCTTGTTCTGGAGAGATGATTACTGACAATACTCTTTTAAGTCTATTTGCTAGGATAGCAGCTAGGATTTTGATGTCAATATTTATTAGTGAGATTGGTCTGTAGTTTAGTGGATTTGATTTTTCTGAGTTAGGCTTAGGAATAAAAATAGTTCTGGAGACATTTAGGTATGGATCTATAATGCCAAACTCCCTGATGTGGTTGTATAATTTTAGTAAATTGTTTGCTAAGTTTTGAGCAAAGGTTTTGTAAAATTCATTCATGAAACCATCTGGTCCTGGTGCTTTACTTGATTTTAGTTTAGTTATTTCAGCTAGAATTTCTTCTTTTGTGAATGGTGCTCTTAACATTTCATTTTTTTGTTCATTTATTTTTGGGAAGGTTACATTTCTTAGGAAATTTGTATGATTTTCTGATTTATTTTGCTTTTGTGGTCCATACAAGATATATGTCTTCAAAGGTCTTTGCAATTTTTTGATTTGTACTAATTTTCACTCCTTCATAGTCTAATTCTATTACATTTAGTATTGCTTGTTTGGCTGTGATTATTCTTGCTAGTAGTTTGGAAGGGGTTTGAGCACTGTCAACACATCTACCTAGCATCTTCATCTCAACAAACGAGTATTGTTTTGAGTCTAAGAGGTATAATTCTTTTTTGCAAGTTTATCATCTGTGTTTCTAGGTCTGAGCTGTATTTGATTTCAATTTTCATTTCAACTTCTTTCAACTTGGTTTGTAGTTTATATTCTTCTTCTCTGTGTATTTATTTGTAATGGAATGTTTTCTGAATTAATATTCCCCTCATTCTTGCTTTGCAAGCTGCCCACCGCACATCATATGGCATGTTCTTATCTAAAGGATTATAGTCTTTTTCCAGGAGTATATTATTTATTTCTTGGATTACATCCTTCTTTTGCAAGAGGTTTGGATTTAAGGACCATGATGGGCATTTGGGCTTATTGTTTTGGTTGCTAGGTGGAATCAGTACTATGGTAATTTTAGAATGGTCTGAGTGGAATCTGGGTTCTATCTTGTAGTCTGTTTTTGTTTCAAGAAGTATCTCGGAGACCAGGAAGAAATCTATTCTAGACCATGATTTATAACATGGAGAATAATATGTATATTAGTTAACTGAGGATTTGCTGTCACTAAAATTGTATGGGTCAGCTAGTTTGTAATCTATTATTAGGTCCTTTAGGGCTAATAGAATTTGGGAGTTGTATATTTTGTTTTTAGTAGATCTGTCTGTTTCTGGGTTAAGAATCATGTTCCAGTTGCCTCCTAGTATGTAATAGTAGCTTGGGAATTTCATTAAGATATTATATATTTCAATAATACAATCTTGCTGTTTTACACATGGGCTATATAGATTTAAGACTAGAACAGGTTTTAGACAGTGGGTGTTAGTACAAATAAAATAACACCATCTGCCATTTTGGTCTGCCATGCATTCTGTTATTTCCCATCTGAACGATTTTTTAATAAGAATTGCAACACCCTTAGAGTTTGTACTATTGCCTGATGCTATTATTTCAAATAGCCATTTTTTTCTCTGTCTTTTTCCCAATCTTCGACAAGCATATGGGTCTCTTGCAAAAAGATTACATTTACCTTAGACTGGAAAATAAGTAGCATTCTTTTCTTTTTATCCTGGAGTACCTTTACGTTCCATGAATCGATTATCCACATTTTTTTCTCTACATTGTAGTCTATAGTTAAAATAACTTTAGTGATTTCCCTTATACTTTGTTGGATTGTTTTAGGAACTGTTTTCATTAGTCTAAGTACAGCTATTGCAACACCTGTTCCCTCCAGAAATACCCTAGTGCCTTACCACTGATCTACCCCGTCTGGAAGAGAATAAAAAAATGTAACTTTCAAAAACATTTCAATTAGTGTAGCATGTATAAGGTAACATTATAATACTTTTACGTAATAGATGATATAAGTTAAAAGCACAACTCTATAATACAAAGTCTAATACACTCAAGATCTGGATATCTCTGTACAACACAGTATCCCAAATCCCTGCTCTCAGTTTCTCAATAGTGCCTTTTAGATTGTGAGTAAGGACCATGCCAAACATTTAAATAACAAATCAGAAAGACAGCTGCATATGCTGCATATGCTGTATTCCAGAGATTGGTTCACATACTTATTAGTGTTTACATATGATTATATTCTGCAGTTTTAGAAGATAATCAATCCATTTGTCTTGTGTTTGCTCGCCAGCAACATTCCACTATATATGCAGTAATGAGAAAAAAAACACACACACACTGAAAGCCAAAACTTCCTATAAGTGCACAAACCCTCACAGCCCCCTGGCCAGCTACTACTATCATACACCATAGCCAAACTATGAAACTCTCTACCCCCCCTCCCCACTATGCAGTATACCAAACCACAACAACTTCAAATCTGTCCTGCTCTCTCATCTGTCTCCAAATGGGAATACCATTCTCATGCTCCGACCTAAACACCCCCCACTATTAAATCCTTACTCTCCTTTAAAAAGATATAAGAGCAGTGCACTGTCCCATAGCCTACACCCAGTTCTCGTGTTCGTATTCTAGTCATTCTCCTCTCAGTTGTATTCTATACTCCATCAAGCTACAAAATTGAATTCTGTTATGCATTATAACTACTCAAATGCTATTCAGGCTAATCAATTATATTCTATATGTATGATAATCTACTCAAATTATTTTAAATCGACTACCTAAATCAACTAGTAACCTCCGTACATCCTTTACTTGAAATGTATAAAGATTTCAAACTGAACCTTGACAAAGAAATTACTACCTAGTATGAGTTATCTTTGCCAAAGCTGCTCAAAGGTTGTAACTTGTGTCTGTATATTGTTCTTAAAAAATGTTATGCATGCAAGCCTCTGGCTTATTATATATATTTTTTTCAAGATGATATTCTCTCAAAAATTATGTAACATCTATTGCCATGAATGTAACTACTTGTGGAGCTTTTCTCCCCAGGCCTCCACTTAAAATGGGTAGCTGTGATCCAGTGGACTCTCCCAGTCAACAAATTCAAATTAAATAAATAAATAAATAAATAAAATAAATAATAAGAAAAGCAACCACAATCCTATAATATCTAAATGAGAACCTTAGTGCAAGCCTACTACTACTCTGATCCACATGAGCTATTTACAGCCATCAAAAATTGTTGAGCTTATAAGCATGCTTTTGCCAGCTGTACTACTCAAGTGTAATGTGTAACTCAAGTGTAAAAAAAAATAAAATATATATATTTTATTGTCTGTATGCATTGCTATTCTATTGTTTAACTCTTTTGTAAAACAGACTGCTGTTACATTTTTTGATTGTAAAGCTGTGACTTTTTCTATAATTTTTGTTCTATGTATTGGAGCTTTTCTCCTCAGGTCTCCACTGAAAACAGTCCACAAGCCCAGTTGGACTAACCCGGTTAACAAATGTCAAATAAATAAATAAACATGTCTACATATATGCATAGTATGCATACATATATCCAGGTCACAGGTTTCAGTTTAGTGTCCTTAGATTCTATTTTATGTCTAGTCTTATCCTTTTCCAAGGAAATGCTTTCTAATCACTTATGACCTTAGTTGAAAACAAATAGTAACAGCACACAGCACCTCAAAACCTTTCATTAGTAAAACATGCTGTCTTGGGATTTGTAGTGAGATTCTCATGATTTCTAGGTATAGTAGGAGGTTTCCATTCTATTTCTACTTGTTTTTCATTCTTTTCCAATGTAGTGGAGTGGTTTCTTTCATTTCATTTCTTGATTGTTGTCCCAGGCTCTGTGAATTGTCTGGGCAGAGGAAATAGAAGGTGTGCCACCTTGAAATAGGTCCTGGTGGTAACTGAAGCTTGAAACTTTCTTCTCGATTCACACTATTTTCTGTTAATATGGGAACTTGCTATGTCACATGAAATGATGAGACGGGGATTTCTTCTTATATTTTTGTTTTTTATTTTTTCTTGAATATACTTGTCACATTTGGTGTTTTAAGTTATGGATTCACTGCTATTTGATGCTCTGAGATTTCACAAGGTGGAAATGAGTTGAAAGCCTGCAGAAATGCTGTTTTTGCTTCTTTTGATGAGTTAACCATGAATGCAACTAACTCTGGGCAAGACCGCAATCCAAAATGTAATTTGCTACAGATCCCCCACCATGCCCCAGGATTCCTACTCCTCATTTCTTGATACACTGGAAAATATTAGGATATAACCCAACATAATAATGGGCGATTTCAACTACCCCACCATTAACTGGGAAAACTACTCATGTACTAACTCTTTTGCTCAACGTTTTTTGGAATTCATAAATTCCAGCGCCTTGGATCAACTTATCCACACCCTCACCAGGGGCAACAATATCCTAGACCTGGTCATTACCAACATGGGCGACTGGTGTTCCACACCAGAGGTCAATTCCTCTTTGGTCAGATCTGACCACAAACTAATCAGCCTAGACATCCACATCCTGCCCCCACCCCCCATTAGGGAAACCACCGTAAAACATTTCTCCAAAGCCAGCATCACACTTATTAAGACAGAAGTGGCAAACTTCACAACACCCATGGAGATGGACAATACTGGTATGACTGCTGAATCCTACACAAATGCACTTTATAAGCACTTACACAAGTGCATGGATCATGCTATCCTTAACAGAACCAAGATGCTATCCTCCAAAAAAGGAAGCCAATCTGGTGGTCCCCTGCCATAAACAAACTTTACAACAGAAGAAAGAAACTGTTGTAAAAAAGAGTCAAATCCCATGACTGGAAGAACTCCCTGGTCAGCTTCAGTAAGAAGCTGAGATCCCTAATAAAATCCCCCAAAGATAGATATGAAAACAAAATCACCACTGATTCTAAAGACAACCACAAATAATTCTATAGCTATGTCAAGAATCTCAATGGCAATACACAGATCTGCTGTGAGTTACAGCACAATGGCGCTAAATATACAGAACCAACTGATATTGCCAACATCCTGGCAGATAGGTTTACTGCTAACTTTACCTTCCCCTCACCCCCTAAAGGGCCCATCTCTATACCAGAAGAATGCAAAGCTCCTGCAATCACGACTGCACAAGTAAAAAACACACTCTCCAAAGCCAAGAACACAGCATCCATGGGACCTGACAACATCCCAGGCTGTGTTCTACACGAACTACAGAATGAACTGGCACCCCACCTAAGCACCATGTTCAATCATAGCCTTACCTCAGGCTTTGTGCCCACTGAATGGCGCACAGTGATGGTTATCCCACTCCACAAAGGGGGAGCCACCACAGACCCAGGAACTACCACCCCATTAGCCTAACGAGCCTGGTCTGCAAGGCCATGGAACATATCATCATGGAACATATAAACAAAGACATTGGTAATCTCCAAACTCTGGACCCCACCCAGTTCGGGTTTGTAAAAGGCAGATCATGTCTCCTAAACCTGATTGACTTCTTTGAAGCAGTCACCAAAGCCATAGATGAGGGTAAGGTGGTTCACACAGCCTATCTAGATCTCGGCAAGGCTTTTGACACCATCCCCCATTCTGGAATTATAGATAAACTCACTAAACTAGGTATAAATCCCTATGTCACAAGATGGGTTGCCAACTGGCTCACTGACAGAACCACTCTATGAAAGTAGCAGACTCCAAAACCGACTTCCAACCAGTGACAAGTGAAGTACCACAGGGTTCAGTCCTGGGTCCTCTCTTGTTTGGTATCTACTTTTCTGAAGTACAGGCTAACACAGAAGGTCTTTGGCTAACAAAGTTTGCAGATGACTGCAAACTAGGAGCCATAATTGAAACTCCTAACAATGTGGACATCCTACAAAAGGGCCTCACTGAGACAGATGCCTGGTGTCAAAGCCATGGCCTCAAGCTCAGTGCCAAAAAGTGTATTGCCATCCCCTTTGGTAAAAACTCTGTATCCATTGAGAGGGTGGCCTAATGGTTAAGGTGCTTGCCTTGCAAACACAAGGTGCAGGGTTTGAGTCTCACAAGGGATAATTGGCTAGGCTTAAAATGGCTCGCAAGGGCAGTTAGCTTAGTACTAATCTATGAACCTATGAACCACATAGGTGGTAGTCTACTTAACACTGAAAGTGTGATAAGAGGCTTTGGGACACAGGTGGACAATAGTCTCTCCTTTGATAATCACATCATCACAGTAGTCAGGAAATCCTTCTACGTGGCACACCTCATCACAAAAGGTTTCTCATCCAGGAAAAAAGAGGTCATTGTTCCCCTCTACTCATCAATCATTAGACCCATTATATAGTACAACACCCCTTTTGGTATGTACCTTACAAGACATCTACAACAACTGGAAAGGCCACAGAAATACCTCACAAAGAGGATTACTGGCCTCAAACAGATGCCCTACGCAGACCATCTCAAAAATACTCCAGCTTTACTCCATCGCATATTGTCTACTCAGAGCAGCCGATCTCTGCTTAACATACAAAGCTATGTCAAACCCAGAGCTGTTGGACATGCTCCATTTAAAGAAATCCCAATCCCTCTGAGCTACAGGCTCTAGGGACCTAAACCTTGTCACCACAATAAACAGAACATGCTGGAGGGATAGATTCCTATCCCAGAGACTTCCCATACTGTGGAACAAACTACCTATCTATATAATTCTAAATAATTTTCATGGGTGGCGAAAGCCAGGGTACCTTTTTGGCTAGGCTTGTATAGGCCCAAGGGCTGATAGCTTAGTACCTACCTATGAACCTATGAGCCTATATGCAATCCTTGTATTGAAAGGAAAGACAGCTGGGGTATTTCATTTGAAACTTTTTTTTTCTTGCTTATTAGGAATGCACAGAAAGGATAAAGTACTTGTCTTTGTTGTTTTATTTGCATTTGCAGATCCTGGGCAAAGGTAATTTTATGTCCGTTCCAGGTTATAAACTTTTTAGTTTTAGCTGTATTTAGTATTTTCTGCACATGTTGAAAGTTAAGATATTTGGCATACACTTGCCTCGGCTTGTTTATGTCCTGAGATTTATGAAGAGCTCTATGTATTCTCTTAATGTCCATTTTTCTTGTCATTTCTTCATCTTGTAGGTCAGAGAATACTTATAATTTGTGTAAGAGCATCTAGTAGTTGGTGTTGTTCATATTTTTCAGGTATGCCTCTTATTAACAGATTATTTCTGTGGCCTGTAGGCGGCAGTCTACTTAATGCCGAATGTGTGATAAGAGACCTTGGGACCCAAGGGGACAGCAGTCTCTCCTTTGATAATCACATCACCACAGTAGTTAGGAAATCCTTCTATACCTCATCACAAAAGGTTTCTCATCCAGGAAAAAAAGAGGTCATTGTTCCCCTCTACTCATCACTCATTAGACCCATTATAGAGTACAGCGCCCCTTTTAGAATGTGCCTCACAAGACATCTGCAGCAGCTGGAAAGGGCACAGAAGTACCTCACAAATAGGATTACTGGCCTCAAACAGATGCCTTACACTGGCCGTCTCAGCGATAATCACATTGCCACAGTAGTCAGAAAATCCTTCTATGTGGTACACCTCATCACAAAAGGGTTCTCATCCAGGAAAAAGGAGGTAATTTTTCCCCTCTACTCGACACTAATTCGACCCATTATAGAGTACAGTGCCCCTTTTGGAATGTGCCTCACAAGACATCTGCAGCAGCTGGAAAGGGCTCAGAAGTACTTCACAAAGAGGATTACTGGCCTCAAATAGATGCCCTACACTGACCATCTCAAAAAACTCCAGCTTTGCTCTGAAGCATATCACCTTCTCCAAGGTGATCTCCACCTAACATATAAAGCTATGTCAAACCCATAGGTGCTGGACATGCTACACCTAAAGAAATCCCAGTCCCTCTGAGTTACACACTCTACGGCCCTAAACCTTGTCACCAAAATAAACAGGACATGCTGGAGGAATATATTCCTGTCTCAGAAACTTCCCATACTCTAGAACAAGCTACCCATCTATGTCAAGCAAAGTTCCTCATTAGCACCCTTCAAGAAAAATCTTGATGAGTGGATGAGAAATAGGAAATACACCCTGGGGATCATTTCTGTGGCTCTGCTCAACAGGGGCACAGGAAAATAACTTTCTTGGGTGGCATAAGCCAGGGACCCTTGTTGGCTAGAATTACTTAGGCCCTAGTACCTACCTATGAACCTATAAGATCTACCACTTTTTCTTGGATTTCCTTTATGGATGCTTCTTTCAATTTTATTTCATTCTGAAGTTCTATTTTCATTTCATTTTTTATAGCTTTGGCTTCTGTTGTGTCAAGACATTTGGCTATTTGTTCTAGGTTATTTCCAAACCCAGTTAGCTGTTCTGAAAAACCCTGTATAGCTGTTTGTATCGGTAGGAGTGCAGAGCGCCTCTTTGGCCCTCTTCAAAAGGAACCTTGATGATTGGATGGGAGAAATGAAATTCACCCTGGGGATCATGTCAGTCACCCTGCTAGACAGGGGTCCAGGGAAGTAAATAGTTTGAGAAGAAATAGCCAGGGAATTATTATGGCTAGGCTTGTATAGGCCCTAGGGCCAATAGCCAGGTACCAACCTATGAACCTATGAACCTATAACAGTTCATCTATGTTATAGGATGCTTCTGATTTTTGTTTAGTATTCAGTTTTGAGGCTTCTTGTATTTTAGTTGCTCTTTGTCTTTTAATAACTGTTTCTTTGTCTGGTGAGTTAATTTGTGACAGCTTGGTTTTTGTAGTTTGTATATCCAATTGCTCAGTCATTTGAGACATTTTGGAAAGTCTTGCAGATTCTTTTCTTTTCTCCTGTAAGGGCCACAGGCCTCAGCACATGTGCTCTAAGGTATTCAATTTTCTAACTTACTTTTTTAAGGTATCTTGAGCTTGGAGGTTTTTAATTTCCCCAGTTATTAGTTCATCTGCATCAGATAACGTTTGGCACTTCTTCTGAAGAGTTTCCGATTGTTATTTTGATGGCTGTTTAACGATTATTTTTTCTGGTAATGAGAGCTGCAGGGAAATGGTGCTCACAGGGCATCCACCATCTTGGAATTAGTCTGACAAATTCTATTCCACCAAATTAAAATGTATATTATTTTCAAATGAAGTAAAGACAAAACTGGAATGTAAAGGTTATTTATAATGGATAACTAAAACATGAGTTACAGACCTTGTACAGTATAATACATTTTTTTTCTCACTCCATCTGTATGATTTTGAACACACCTCAGGATTTGGATATAGGAAATATTGCAGAAAATTTAAGTTAATTTAGATTACATTGGCATGATTATACCTAAGGCAAAAAGGAAAGGACTGGGTTATAAATCAGGCTAAGAGTAAAGGACTCAGAGAAAGGTAAACATAGGAGGAATATATTTTTGGTGAAACAGATTCATAGGTTCATAGGTTCATAGGTTGGTACTAGGCTATCAGCCCTAGGGCCTATACAAGCCTAGCCATAACAATTCCCTGGCTATTTCTTCCCACATTATTTACTTTCCTGGACCCCTGTCTAGCAGGGTGACTGACGTGATCCCTGGGGTGAATTTCCTTTCTCCCATCCAATCGTCAAGGTTCCTCTTGAAGAGGAACAAAGAGGCACTCTGCTTGACATGTATGGGCAATCTATTCCAGAGTCTGGGGAGTCTCTGGGTCAGGAACCTATCCCTCCAGCATGTTTTGTTTATTGTGATGACAAGGTTTAGATCCCTGGAGCGTGTAGCTCTGAGGGATTGGGATTTCTTTAAGTGTAGCATGTCCAACAGCTCTGGGTTTGACATGGCCTTGTATGTTAAGCAGAGATCGCCTCTGAGTAGACGATATGCGACAGAGTATAGCTGGAGTTTTTTAAGGCGGTCAGCGTAGGGCATCTGCTTTAGGCCTGTGATTCTTTTAGTGAGGTATTTCTGGGGCCTTTCCAGTTGTTGCAGATGTCTTGAGAGGTACATACCAAATGGGGCGTTGTATTCTATAATGGGTCTAATGAGGGATGAGTACAGTGGGACAATGACCTCCTTTTTTCTGGATGAAAAGCCCTTCGTGATGAGGTGTGCCACATAGAAGGATTTCCTGACTGTTGTGGCGATGTGGTTATCGAAGGTGAGACCACTGTCCACCTGTGTCCCTAAGTCTCTTATCACACTTTCTGTGTTTAGTGTACTGCCACCTATATGGTAATTCATGGATACATGTTTTTTCCAAAGGGGATAACAATACATTTCTTGGCATTGAGCTTGAGCCCATGGCTCTGGCACCAAGCATCTGTTTCTGTAAGGCCCTTTTGTAGAGTATCCACATCATTTGGGGATTCAATAATGGCTCCCAGTTTGCAGTCATCTGCAAACTTTGTTAGCCAGAGTCCCTTAGTGTTGACCTGTACTTCAGAGAAGTAGATGCCAAACAAGAGCGCCCCAGGACTGAACCCTGAGGTACTCCACTTGTCACTTGTCTGGAGCTGGATTTGGAGTCGGCTACTTTTACAGTGTGGGTTCTATCAGTAAGCCATTTAGCAACCCATTGGGTGACATAGGGATTAATGCCCAACTTAGTAAGTTTATCTATGATTCCAGAGTGGGGGATGGTGTCAAAGGCCTTGGCAAGGTCTAGATAGGCTGTGTGGACCACCTTACCCTTGTCCATGGCTCTGGAGACTGATTCAAAGAAGTCAATCAGGTTCAGGAGACAAGATCGGCCCTTCACAAACCCAAACTGGTTGGGGTCCAGTGTTTGAAGGTTGCCAATGTCTTTGTTTATAAGTTCCATGATAATACGCTCCATGGCCTTGCAGATAAGGCTTGTTAGACTGATTGGACGGTAGTTTCCAGGATCCAAGGTGGATCCCCCCTTGTGGATTGGGATAACTGTAGCTCTGCGCCACTCAGTGGGCATGAAACCTGAGGTGAGGCTATGATTAAACATGACACTTAGGTGAGGTGCCAGTTCATATTGTAGTTCATGTAGTACACAGCCCGGGATGTCATCTGGTCCCATGGATGCTGTATTCTTGGCTTTAGAGAGTGCGTTTTGTACCTGTGTGGCCGTTATTACTGGAATTTGGCAATCTTCCGGTATTGAGATGGGCCATTTAGGGGGTGAGAGGAGGTGGAAGTTGGCACTGAATCGATCTGCCAGGATATTGGCAATATCCTTCAGATCAGTATATTTAATGCCATTCTGTTTTAGCTCAGAGCAGATCTGAGCATTGCCATTTAGATTCTTGACATAGTTATAGAATGCTTTGTAGTTGTCTTTGGAATCTTTGGCAATTTTATTTTCGTAACTAGCTTTGGAGGATTTTATGAGGCATCTCAGTTTCTTACTGAGGCTAGTAAGGGAGTTTTTGCATCCTGGGATTTTCCTCTTTTCTGCAAAAGTTTCTTCCTTTTGTTGTAAAGTTTGTTTATGGCAGGGGACCACCAGATTGGCTTCCTTTTTTGGATGAGAGCATTTTGGTTCTATTTGGGATGGCACGATTCATGCATGAGTGGATGTGCTCGTACAGTGCCTTAGTGTAGGATTCAGCAGTTGAACTTTCAGTTCCTGTCTGCATGGGTGTCATGAAGTTTGTCACTTCTGACTTGAGTAGCATGAAGTTGGCTTTGGAAAAGTTTTTTATGATGGTTTCTTTACTGGGCGGTGGGGGTGGGATGTGGATGTTAAGGGTGATTAGCTTATGGTCAGACCTGACTAACGAGGGGGTGACCATAGGTATGGAGCATTGATTTCCCATGTTGGTAATGACCAGGTCTAGGATATTGGAGCCCTGGTGGGACTATGGATTAGTTGATCCAGGGCGTTGGAATTTATGAATTCCAAGAACAGTTCGCAAAGGTGTTGGGACATGAGTAGTTTTCCCAGTTAATGGCAGGGTAGTTAAAATCACCCAGTATTAGGGTGTTTGGTTCTATCTTAATATTTTCCAGTATGTTTAGAAAGGTGTAGTGAGAATCTTGGGGTATGGTGGGGATCTGTAGCAAGCTACAATTTGGATTGCAGTCTTACCTAGTGTTAGTTGCACTTGGAGAATTTCAGACACATTGTGTTGGCCAACTAGCCTGGTGGTGTGAATATCCTTAGTGAATATTGACACTCCTCCACCTTTAGTGTTTCGGTCCTGGTTTGGTGGCGAACGTGTGGTAAGAGTTGTAGCCTGGTATTGCAGGGGTGCTCTCTGGAGCCTTGAACCAGGTCTCAGTTACTGCACAGATATCGATGTTCTCCATTTTTAGGAGTGCCTCGAGAGAGTGCATTTTGAGGTTTAGACTTCTAGCATTGAGTAGCAATACCTTCAGATTTTGCATGCTTGTACCTGTTACGGTGGTGGTTTTGTCCTTTGAAGTTTGCCTAAAAAAGGCACTATAGGGGTGGCAAGAGCCTTAGCCAGTAACCTGAATCCCAGGGGCGACAGGTGCAGACCATCTCTGGCAAAGCATTGTGGTCTGTCAATCATGTCATCCCAGGCAGATAGATACTGGATCCCCTTTGAATGACACCATAAGCTTAGCCAATTGTTGAAGTCAATCATTTTATCCTTATATTGTGGTATCATTCTGGGCGAAGGCAGGATGCTACTCAGGGCTAGGGTCATACCTGCCTGGGCCACATGATCCGAGAGCTCTTCCATGTCTCTTTTCATGTAGTCCAGGGAGGTACGTCTCAAGTCATTCACTCCAACATGGACAATGACAGAGTCATATTTGTACTTGTTGTGGAGTGACTTGAGTGCATGCGTTATGTGGCGGATCCTGGCACCCGACAGGCAGCTGACTGTAATTTTCTCCTTATTCAACCTGGTGAGAGGGACATCAGTGTGCCGGACTATAGAGTCACCTATGACTAAAGTGTTAGGTACATTGTCTTGCCTTAGGGGCTGTTGCTGGGTGGCACACTGGTGTTGTGAACTATGTGACACATTGGTTGTGATTGGTGTTTGTTTGCATTTCAGCTTCAGAGGTCTTTGTTTCTAGGGCAGGTTACAGTTAAGGGCCTCTGCATATGTGGATTTAGTGTTGCTATATGTGGGTGTTGGTGGTGCGGGTTTAGAAGGGCTATGTGTTGCTTGAGGTGTAGTGTGGGTGTTAACCTTCTTCTCTTGACTGTTTAGCACAATCTTGGGTGGAGAGAGCTTTGCTTCCATTTTGGCTATGTAAGTGCATCTCTCACAGGTTGTAGTGTTGGGTGGTAGGAGGAGAGGGTTGTCTGTGTACATGAGGCAATTGCTGCATTGCCCCAGTATGCCCAGATTCACCAGGTGGACAGGATAAATCACCGGAAGCTGACCCTTGGACATGCCTGGTTTGGGGCTTTTTTTTTTTTTTCTTTGTAAAGTATAGGAGCTGTTTCCTTAGCAAGGTACTTTGCAATTATAGGCTGTTTAGTGCCTACTATTAATTTCTCCTTGTTAACAAGGAGAGTTCAGTGTTTGTATGAGTTTAAGGCTTCCTAGTGCTTTCCAGCAGGTATTAGAGAAAGTGCTAGTCACAGGGATGCTTAAAGGTAAGATTGAAAAGAATGCACTCTGCAGTGTGCACTAGAGAAGTTAGATGTGAAAGTAGGTAACTTGAGTTTTACCTGTTTAAAAAGTTAAGGTTTAGTGGAGAGTTACTATTTTTAAAACAGCAAGATGGATTGAAAGGGGTGGTCACTTTTGTATTTTGGTACTATGAAATACTGTAGGATGGCCAATAAATTTAAATAATTGAAGGGGTGGGATTTCAAAAATGATGATTTTGTGATTACTCACATAAGCCAGTGAAAGTAGAGAGAGATTAGGACAGAGATTAGGACATTGGGGATATATTTTAAGAAATAGGAAAAGTTAGACCAGCAATGGGTGGAAAATTTGAAAAAAGTAAGGAAAGTTATAAAGCAGTGGAAAGTAGACTACCTTGTAGGAAGAATGTGTGTTGTTAAATGCTGTCAGAATAAGAATATTAAGTTATTTAAGATGTGTGTGTGTGTGTGTGTGTGTGTGTGTGTGTGTATATATATATATATATATATATATATATATATATATATACATACATATATATATATATATATACACACACACACACACACACACACACACACACACACACACACACACACACACACATAGAGAGAGAGCAATAGTACCACATCACTATAAAAACATTTTCTGTAAGAAATATTTGACTTTTTGGGGTTCATGATTAAATTCTGTACAAAAATAGTATAAGGAAAAAGATGGTAGGGTGGAAAGTAGAGTTTGATAGCTTTGAAAGTGAGAGACAGAAAGAAATAGTATAACATTTTCTTGGATTATTTTATGTAGATGAATGGGAAAGTGCTAGAGAAAACAGAATAGATATAACAATTTGTAAAAATGTTCTGATTGTATGGAGACTATTAATAAATACCTTTTAAGAAAATATAAAGTATACACAGAAGGAAAGGCAATATGCAAATATGGATATGTGATGGAAGAAACAACTATTCATGCATTGAAAGAATGTAAGTCATTAAAGATACAATTTTGTTAACATTTGTAGTTTACATGAAATGAAAGTATGTTCAATTATTGTATATTATTCAGTGGGATATGAGTGAAATGAAAAAGAATAAAGTTTTGCTTATGGCAAAAAGATCAGGGCTTGAATTATTTTATGAAATAGGATGGCTTCTTTGCAGATATTTAAATATTGTTCTATATATAAACAGAAGGCTGCCAAGACCCAGATAAACCTGTGCTCATATACAAAAATGTGAATAAAGAACATAAAATAAAATATGAGCACTGGAAATACAGTGAGAACACTGAACAAGTAGAAAACAGCAGTTTATTAGGTAAGCGCTTTCACGACAGTAATCAACGCCGCTTCATCATTCAGACCATAATAAATAGAAGCGGCAAGCAATATAAAAACTGTGACAACCAATCAAAATACATTAATAAAAACACACCCATCAAACGTAATTATGATCATAAAAATACTGCAAACAACCTAAAAAATAGCTTAAAATGTATTTTGATTGGTTGTCACAGTTTTTATATTGCTTGCCTCTTTTATTCATTATGGTCTGATAAAGCGACGTTGATTACTGTCGTGAAAGCGCTTATCTAATAATAAACTGCTATTTTCTACTTGTTCAGTGTTCTCACTGTGCTTCTAGTGCTCATATTTTATTTTATGTTGTTTATTGTTGTATATATGTTGATGCTTGTTATGATGGTGTAAAGACTAATTATGTAAATATGAAGACACAATAAAGAAACTCCAACCCTTTTCATTTAGTGCCATGTAGATATAAATATACAGTAAAGTAACCCCTACAGAAGTGCCATGGTATCGTTTACAGCCATCTGAGCTACCACCAACTCAGGCAGAAGGGGACCTTGGTTTAATATGGTACACTGCAGCTTCAGTACTGGACAATGAATCCAGGCACTTTGTTAGGGAATAGAACCCAAGTTCTGAAATGTGTTCATACATACTCTAGATAATTTGAGTTCTGTTATTTTGGTTGTATTCTCTGATACCTTTCTCCTCCAGGAATCTTGTTTATATAATGGTCCTTAGGTCACTAAAGCATAATGTTTCCTTACCTACTAACAAAAGACCTGCAAAAGTAGACAGATGGGGGTGCTCCCAGTCAATTTAAAATGATACCTGCAGCCTTACTGATCATGTCCTTTTATTTTGGGCTATGTACATACTTAACTTTTGTCATCAGAGCGCCCATCTGTCTTGTTTACTGTTAATTTGCTTACTCTACTTGAAAACAGCCTCACAATGCAAACTGCATGGCATGACTTTTTTTCCTGGAATGCAACCAAAATGTTTCATTATTTCATGTATCTCAGAAGTGTGGAGCCAGTCCCAGATTAATGGGCAGGAGAATCTTGAGACCCATAAGGCTGAAGCTGATTAGTGCATATCTTTTGCGAACTGCATTCAGTATGTTTTTCAAAGTTTTATTTGATGACTTGGCATGTATTTCACCATCTTGTAAGTAACCCTGTTCCTGTCTCAGCCCCACTGCAGAGGCAGAGTTCATGTACAAAAACATTCCTTATGCCATGTGGACTTCATTACTTGATCAAATTAATACAAAGATTTCTTTTTTTGTTAATTTGTTCCAGAAATAGACCAAGCAAGCTGATTTCTGATTTTTTGATTTCCAGTGCAGTCTTGATAGAACGAGTTTAAGCTGAAATATATTTAAAACAATGCAAAAAAACTGTTCACATCTGAGAATACTGTTAAGACCTGCAGTTTACGCTGCTCATTCTGCAGAGACAGGGCAGGCTGTTGGGGACATTCTATGATAATAAGACAAACAACATGCAATCCAAGTATGCACAAAAGTAAGCCGGACAGGAAATGATGGTGTTACACACCTAACAAAACCTGAGATCACGAACATGTACACCAGGGCAGAGAACATTACAAAATATTCTTGCTTGTGCATACCTTAAAACATAGCGGGTATGAAGAATGTAGCATAGAACATGCTAGAATGAGTAGGCAGCACTTATTGACAAAGTAGATTGAATTTTTACCTACATGCTACATGCCTTTGTATCATGCTCAGTGGCGGATCCAGGAATTTGCAGAAGGGGGGGCGCAGTCTCGATAGTTGACTACTGGGGTGGAAGCAAGAAAGTGGGACACAAAGCTCTGACATCACGTCTGGAAAGACATCACTTTACATTCAGTTACACATGATTTTACTGTGGATGTGGTAGCAGGAAAAAGTAATTCCTATACAGCACATCTATTTTCAGTGCATGCCTGGAAAAAATTGTTGACCATACCAGCTCACATTCTCCTTCCATGGCATAGTGGGCATATGGACTCTTATAAACTTGTAAAAAATCCCACTGAAGTTGGAAACACTCAGCATGTTTTTCAGACATGGGAGAAACCCCACAGAGACAGAGAGCATGCAAACTCCAAACAGGCATTAGTCGGAGGTCAGGATCGAACCTTGTGCATTGGAGGCGATGACCTTAACCACTAAGCCATCTGGTCTCTGATCTAGAACTTCAGCAAAGGATAGGAGAATGGAATGCAAATCTGAAGACACATGGGATGAAACTAAGCACGGATAAGACAGTGGTAATGGCAGCAGATTTGGGAAATCAGAAGAAGCTGAGAATAGATAGATGGGAAGATAGTGGAACAGGTAAACAGCTTCAAGTATCTGGGAGGGGTGGTTGAGGAGAAGGGTAGTCTGAATGAAAAAGTCAAAGCTAGAATCAGAGGGGCTGAATGAGGTACACGTGAGAGATGTGGAACTGCTGTTTGTTCTACTGTAAATACAGGATTCGCTATCTGAAGAGATAGTCTACTGCAGTTTGTGAAGCGGCGTAGACTATTGTGACACACAAATTTGGAATTAACGGAAAGCATACCTCTCAACCTCTTAAAACAAGAAACTGGCCAAAGCCATACATAATGGGGGGGGGGGGCAAAGGCACAAAACTGGGCCACTTTAATGTATTGCTCTTTCACACTTAATTGACAGCATAACAGATTTTGCATCAGCATGAATTTTCTGAAGGGTATGAAGTCTGAAACACAAATAAATGTCTGTCATTATTTTCTGACTTCGAACCTCAATGATTAGCCTGAAAATCCCAATTTTATGACAGACCAAAAACATGATGCAAAAATCTGGACATTCTAAGGTTTTCCGAAAATAATCCGGCCGGTAAAAACTGTAGCCGGCAGTACTGCAGACAGCGCTGTTTCTTTTCATTGCTTATAAGTCGGGCACATGTAGTTTTGGAGCTCATACCCACTGTGGAGAACGCACTACCCATTTTTTCATTCTCGTGCTTGATGTGTCAGTGTTGGGTGCTGATACCTTCAGGTTTGGGACTGCGTGTAGTCTGCGCTGCTTGTCCTCCTATTGACAGCATGTAAAGGGGTAAAAGAGAGACAAGAGTGTTGGCCTTCCTGTATGCTGTGGGCTGACTGGCTGATCTTTTATAACGCGGAGGACTTATTCCATTTGAAACATTCAGGCCCTGGTCTTGTCGGTAGTGCACACCTGACGCTGACTTCTTTGGGTCCTGAGAGAGATGGGCAAGTGTTTGCTTCTGAACTGTGGAGGAAGGCGATGGGGTACCGCCCTTGGGGTGGTGCAGGAAGACTGGGACAGGCATGTTGCTGGCAGTGTGACAGGGGCTGTAAGAGATGTGCATTTTGTGAAATCACCCTGCTCAGAAAGACTGTTATGAATACTGATTGTAACTGCATCCAGTCAAGCTTATCACTGTAGCATTACATACTGTTTTAGCTGCAATTAATGTTTTAAACGATAAGGTCATAGTACACTCAGCAACTTGTCAAGCACCTATAAATGTACATTTTCTTTCATGTGTTTGACATCTGCAGAATGAGTTTTGAAAACGTGAACTGATTAACTATTTACACTGTAAATATTTACAACAGCTTCCGCACGTATCTGTGCACTGCACGCCTGGCTAATCTAAAGGCTCACTTAAGCATTTCCCCTGTATCGCTGTACACACAGCAGTAAATCATTTACTTCGCAGTATTTATAGATTTACATAATGGTTATCCCAGCCCACAAGTACAAAGCTCTGTGAATATCACTTGGCCACGCATTCTGCGCTTTAAGCCTTATGCCCAGTGCAAAGTCAAGTCTCTTATGGGTACCTCTCATTACAAGGAGCGTTCCACATTTGGGATCTTAGTGACATTCATAGTTAAGATTTTTTTAAAGTGATAGCTATGGTGGATAGTTCTGAATCTTACTAATTCATTACAATAATGTTTTTAAGTATAAAGTAGCACACTTTATCCTGAAAGCTTACGGAGTGCTCAACATTATGAAATCCAGTGAAAAAAAATCACCAGAAAGTAGTATTTGTCCACAGCTCCAAACGGAGTGACCTACACCCAAAGCCCAATAGGTCCCATCAGCCTTCATACCATTACGATGACTGCAAACTGTAAAGCTAGTGGATTCTCCATGACTCAATGAGCACGTGGGGCAAACTGCAGATCATGGCGCCATTTTAAACGGCATCTACAATGCCATTATGGCACCATGATAACAAAACAGAGGCATGGCACAGTATTCTGTGAGTAAGTTACTAACCCTAATACCCTGATTCAGGCTAACTAAATTTCTAATCTCAGTTTTGGTTCCCGATGTTTCAGAGATTTATCAGAAAAGTCATTTTTTTGAGGAACAATTGAAGACAAACAGAAACCAGAAACAGTTGAGAGATATGCGCCCCGATGCACTCACACACCACATTCAAGGAAAGTCATTTTTTTGAGGAACAATTGAAGACAAACAGAAACCAGAAACAGTTGAGAGATATGCGCCCCGATGCACTCACACACCACAGTCAAGGACAGCTCTGAGTTCACAAAGTATGGAATATAATATAGCGCTCTGCTAAATGTTCTACCAGTACATTTTCTCACAAGTGCTACTAAGAGCAATATTTAAAACCCCCCTTAATTTTGGGCCTCTGTCCAGATGTCTTGTTCTAAGTAGTACGTACAAATCTCAGACTGTTTGAAGGCACAGCCCGGGTGAATAAGACCCCATATGAAATTAAAATATTTACAGATAAAATATGCACACAGACATATATACAGATATGATATATGCTGCTGCAACATTTAAACATTTTTTAAACATTTAGTTGAAGCAGTTTCCAATGTGTTGGCGCACTGTTGGGGTGGTGGCAACATTTAAAATGCACACACATTCACTATCTGCAGACCTATCAAGACTGCAAAACAAAAACACACACACACACACACACAAGAATACGACTAAGGTGCAACTATTCTTGATCTGATAGTCATGAAATTACCGCAACTTCAGAAATGGGCAATGCAAGAATCTTGGGCCAAATAATTTAATTGAATCTATCATACTTCAAATTTATTATAAATTAATACTTTTAAATTAAATATTTAAATATTATAATAATATATAAATAATATAAATATATAATATATACATTTTATACTGTTCAACTGTTAACATGCTAGCTAAGCAATCAATTATAAATTAATAAATTTAACCAGCTACAAAACGGCATTAAGCTTTACACCGGAACACACAAGCCACTTATCTACGCTAAACTAAACAAATATACTAAAACACAGACATGACAAAAAAACACCACTGCATGTAAAAGCACCACTTTAAATGTAGGCACTAAACACACAATGTGACATTACATTTCTGGAACACTTTACCTGACAAGTATTTTTAAAATTTTTTAATTTAATATCAACTAGCTCTTTGGTACAAAATAAAAAAAAAAATACTTCTCTGAGAGACTCACAGACTTGCTGAAGGGAGTTTGCTGGAGTTCGAGTCACTACTGCAGCTGACTACTATCGTAACTTCAAAAACCCAACTGTTTACCAAAACGCGCCTAAGTCAACTACAATGGAGAAGTATTTGGAGGAGCAATTATTGAGGAGATTAAATCACCTGACTCTGCAAACCTCCAATCACTTCTCCAATGTATTTGAGTTAGGCGCGATTTTTCACAGCATTGATTGGTTCAGGTCCTGAAGAACCCAAACTGAAAAAAAAAATGTACAGTACTCTGTGACAGTTAAACTGTTTAAAACTTTTTTCTTTATGTCGTGGAGAGAATTAAATATACTAGGACTTAAATTGTGACTCAGTAATATATATATATATATATATATATATATATATATATATATATATATTATGTATGTCAAAAAAAAAAAACGTAACTTGAAAGATAAAAGGAGGTGGCGCGCGCCCCTGCGCCCATGCCTAAATCCGCCACTGATGCTATTTTATTACTGTATCTGCATTCTACACATTTAGTAAGGACAATTTAAGTTGTGATTAAGAAGTCTTAAACATTTTCCTGGCCTTTAAAGTAAAACTCTCGATACCATTACTTATAGCTTACCACAAGCTGTGAGTTAAGCTTATTTTTTCTTATTTATTTGGTATTTTAATAGCTTTCCTACAAACAGATATTTTAAAAGTAGACACACAAAAGAAGAGAAGGAAGGAAGGAAGGAGGAACCTGAATGACACAAACAAGGAAAATAATGGACTAGCTGGTAGTCCATCTTACTTTCTGTCCACAGTATGATGGCCTCCATTTCATAAGCTGCTCATAAGAAAAATTAGCTAAAAATCTGTTTCAATTTATAACACAGAGGATTAGGAGTGTGTCACCGATCATAACAGACTTATTATGTATTTGAGACATGGATGCCAAGAAATTCAACACGAGCAAAGGTCGGTAAGATCCAGTCATAATTCTTTGTAGTGGATGGAGTTTTATCTGCAGTTAGAAACTAATCTGTTTTTTTATTCTGATGCTACTGTTTAATGGCCAGTACTAGCAGGTGTAACTGCCTTGTGTGACACCCAGTCTTAACAAAGCAGGGAGTGCTTAACATTTGTTAAGATCGGGTCTCATGCTATAGAAGCTCTTAAATGATTTATCTTTTTCTGGATATTGGAACATAATCATCGCACTCAATATGTTGTGTGTGTGTGTGTGTGTGTGTGTGTGTGTGTGTGTGTGTGTGTGTGTGTGTGTGTGTGTGTGTGTGTGTGTATACATATATATATATATATATATATGTATATATATATATATATATATATATATATATATATATATATATATATATATATAGAGAGAGAGAGAGAGCTATATATATATATATATATATATATATATATATATATATATATATATAGCTCAATATATATAGTTTACTACTGAGTGTTGTGACATAAGTTAACACACCCTATATCCACCTTATTATATAGTCATCTGCTATAGTTTCATCTGTCTCCCTAACTTTCCCTTATTGATGTCTCAGCACCCTCAAAAAAAAAAAAAAAAGACATTTAATCTATCAGTACTTTTGGTGTGTAATGTTGCCACACTATTATTTCCTCTTTTCCATGCTTGTCGAGGCATTTAGGAATTCTAACTTATTCATGTTAATCATAATGTTAAACCAAACCTAAATGGACAGAGTACATTTTCACTCAGTGTGAAAACCATTTAGATGACATTCTGATTTTTTTAAATGACTAAGTGAGTATCCATAGCAGGAAATTCCTATAATTTCAAAGATTCTGTCAAAGACTCTATTTATGTTCTCATATAACTAACTGCGGTAAGGTGCAACAGACAGTTATTATGAAAATTGACTTTGTGACAGAAGTATGATCCAATAGAGATTGGCACTACAAAGTGCAATGTCAAACACCCTATATCCATGGCACTGGGGGCTAAAGCCCTTGCTATGAGCCAGATTACCCCAGTTCAAATAATGGATTAGCCACTGGTAAAAGTCAGGCAGGAGAGAGTGGTAGTGAAAGATTGGCACCTGCTTGCCCATCCTAAGTGGGGGGGGGGGGGCAATTGGTAGGTTCAACTCAGCCAACCAATACCAAGCAAACAGATGCTTGCATGCTACAAAAAAAGTCAAGGACTAGAGACGTGGGCTTGGCAAATTCCAAGCCAGAGATGTCAGTCCTCATTAGTCTAAGGGTAGAACCATGCCATCACATGGAGGGGGGGCATAGGATGTCCCATGGTGATACTCATGTCAGCCATGGGTGAGTGTTATAGCCTCATTTAGGAAACCTGTCATTGCAGGGATGCTGGTGAGGGTGCAAAACCATCTCCACAGCTTCCTGGATGCTGACCTTTCTAATCAGATCTCATTCCTGTGCTGTGTAAGTACTCACCAGTGATCAGGGAATAAACGAGCTCAAGACCAATGTGTATGGCTTGATGGTCAACAGGCATGAAGGCAAAAAACACCTACATAAAATTTTGTTTAACATTGAATACAGGCATCAGAGAAAGGACATTTAAAATTATAGGCAAATAGACATTTTAGTCTGACATTATGTTTCGTCTTTTTGCCCACAATTTATTTTGCCTTTCAACATCTCAGTAGTAAACTATATATATTGAGCTATATATATATATATATATATATATATATATATATATATATATATATATATATGTATACACACACACACACACACACACACACACACACACACACACACACACACACACACACACACACACACACACACACACACACAGTGGATATAAAAAGTGTACACACCTCTGTTAAAATGCTAGGTTTTTGTGATATAAAAAATGAGACCACAATAAATAATTTCAAAACTTTTCCCACCTTTAATGCGACCTATAACCTGTACAATTCAATTGAAAAACAAACAAATCTATTAGGGGAAAATATAAAAAATAAAAAATGTACAATATGCTGATTGCATAAGTGTACACACCCTTAAACTAATACTTTGTTATGTGTGCACACCCTTAAACTAATACTTTGTTGAAGCACCCTTTGATTTAATTACAGCATTTAGTCTTCTTGGGTACACACCTGCCATCAATTAAAGAGACTCTGATTAACCCCAAATAAAGTTCAGCTGTTCTAGTAGGATTTTCCTGACATTTACTCAGTTGCTTGCTACAGCAAAAGTCATGGTTCGCAGAGAGCTTACAAAGCATCAAATGGATCTCATTGTTGAAAGTTATCAGTCAGGAGAAGGGTACAAAAAAATGTCCACAGCATTGGATATACCATGGAACACAGTGAAGACAGTCATCAAAAAGTGGAGAAAATATGAGACAACAGTGACGTTGCAAAGAACTGGACGTCCCTCCAAAATTGATGAAAAGACAAGACGAAAACTGGTCAGGAAGGCTGCTGAGAGAACTACATCAACACTGAAGGAGCTACAGGAATTTCTGGCAAGTACTGGTTGTGCACTACATGTGACAACAATCTCCCGTATTCCCTATATGTCTGGACTATGGGGTAGGGTTGCAAGATGGAAGCCTTTTGTTACACAGAAAAACATCCAGGCCCAGCTAAAATTTGCAAAACAATACATCAAGTCTCCCAAAAGCATGTGGGAAAATGTGTTATGGTCTGATGAGACCAAGGTTGAACTTTTTGTCCACAATTCCAAAAGGTACATATGGCGCAAAAACAACACTTCGCATCAGCAAAAGAACACCATCCCCTATGGCAAAGCATGGTGGTGGCAGCATCGTGCTTTGGGTTTGCTTTTCTTCAGCTGGAACTGGGGCTTTAGTCAAAGTGGAGAGAATTATGAACAGTTCCAAATACCAGTCACTTTTGGCCCAAAACCTTCAGGCGTCTGCTAGCAAGCTGAAGATGAAGAGGAATTTCACCTTTCAGCATGACAATGACCCCAAGCATACATCCATGTCATCAAAAGAATAGCTTCACCAGAAGAAAATTAAAGTTTTGTAATAGCCCAGCCAGAGCCCAGACCTAAATTCAACATAAAATCTGTGGGGTGACCTGAAAAGGGGTATGCACAAGAGATGCCTTTACAATCTGACAGATTTGGAGTGCTTTTGCAAGGAAGAGTGGGCAAATATTGTCAAGTCAAGATGTGCCATGCTGATAGACTCCTACCCATGAAAACTGAATGCTGTAATTAAATCAAAAGGTGCTTCAACAACGTATTAGTTTATGAGTGTGCACACACAACAAAGTATTAGTTTAAGGGTGTGCACACACAACAAAGTATTAGTTTAAGGGTGTGCACACACAACAAAGTATTAGTTTAAGGGTGTGCACACACAACAAAGTATTAGTTTAAGGGTGTGCACACACAACAAAGTATTAGTTTAAGGGTGTGCACACACAACAAAGTATTAGTTTAAGGGTGTGCACACACAACAAAGTATTAGTTTATGAGTGTGCACACACAACAAAGTATTAGTTTATGAGTGTGCACACACAACAAAGTATTAGTTTATGAGTGTGCACACACAACAAAGTATTAGTTTATGAGTGTGCACACACAACAACGTATTAGTTTATGAGTGTGCACACACAACAACGTATTAGTTTATGAGTGTGCACGCACAACAAAGTATTAGTTTAAGGGTGTGCACACATGCAATCAGCGTATTGTACATTTTTTATTTTTTATATTTTTCCCCATCACAGATTTGTTTTTGAATTGAATTGTACAGGTTATAGGTCACATTAAAGGTGGGAAAAGTTTTGAAATGATTTATTGTGGTGTCATTTTTTTTATATCAGAAAAACCTGGCATTTTAACAGGGGTGTGTACACTTTTTATATCCACTTTGTGTGTGTGTGTGTGTGTGTGTGTGTGTGTGTGTGTGTGTGTGTGTGTGTGTGTGTGTGTGTGTGTGTGTGTATCTATCTATATATATATATATATATATATATATATATATATATATATATATATGTATATATATATATATATATATATATATATATATATATGCAGTCCCTGCCTTTTTACATTCTGTACATAAATAGTACATTTAGGATCTCATTGTAGCATGTAGATCATAAATGTCTCACATTTCTGCCTGGAACTTCAAAAAATAAATAAAAAATCATGCATTTACCATGTGTTGCTAACAAATGGAGGAGTCTTCCCCAAATAAATGTTAGCCATTGTCTATGAAGTGAGCAAAAATCTAATAAAACTGTAACACTGTTATACTTGCATACAAACAAGGATCCTTGCTGTAAAACAGGACGACAAATACAAGTAACAGGAATTCCAACGTCAAGAAAACTTTATTTAACAGAGCAAAGCTTTTGGGTCTACACCCTTTATCAATACTAAAACACAATTAACTTCAATGCAATTAGATTTTTAAATGGGAGCAAAATCTACCACATGACTACAGCCAGCCAATCATGGGATAGTTATAAAACAAATACTCAATGTACTATGTAAAATATCTAATATAAAAACATAACAAAGAAATATAATAACAACAAAATCTTACATAAATACGCTCATGTACAATTTTGTTATTATAGTTCTTTGTTATGTTTTTATATTAGATATTTTACATAGTACATTGAGTATTTGTTTTATAACTATCGTGATTGGCTGGTTACCCGCGGTGGTGGTGCTGCAGTAGCATTATCGCCTCACAGTAAGATGCTGTCCGGTTCGATTCTCAGCTAGAGCATCTTCTGCATGGAGACATGCGTGAATGGGCATACCTTCGTTGAAGGTTGTGCGTCAGGCCTGGCAAGCCGGTACGTAAAAATCAACTGCCAATCATTAGTGGACTGGAGTTCCGCTGTGGTGACCCCTAACCGGGAAAAGCCGAAAGACACAAAGAAACAAACATGATTGGCTGGTTGTAGTCATGTGGTAGATTTTGCTCCCATTTAAAAATCTAATTGCATTGAAGTTAATTGTGTTTTAGTATTGACAAAGGGTGTAGACAAAAAAGCTTTGCTCTGTTAAATAAAGAAGTTTTCTTGATGTTGGAATTCTTGTTACACTCTTATACTTGCCAAGTGAGGGAAAGGGATGCCTTTACAAAAATAAATATCTAAGGCCAATCTCTTCTCATTTTCCCTGAAATAGGGGTTAAATGCCATCTCCCTGCTGAGCCCTGCTTCCTGGGAAAATCTTTGCTCTCCCCAACAATGCTGAAGTAGTAGAGAGCAAAGCTACTAAAGGCTACAAACCTTGATGTGCTCTGGTTAACAGAGAGACAAAATGAAGAAAGTATGATGACATTTCAAAGGAAAGGGAGATCTCTGTGAAAGAATGTCATGCTAAAATCTCAGGGTGCCATCTCACATCTACAGTATCGAGCTGTCAAATGAGTCTCCTGGTCCTTGTAGCTGCTAGCAGTATTTAAGTCCTTTCACCTTCAAGGATAAAACACCCTATCCAGTGTTGCATGATCAAGTACACACACACACACACACACACACACACACACACACACACACACACACACACACACACATGTATATGTGAGTGTGAGCTTCATATAAGGACTTATTAAATGTGACTCGCTAATTTGGTAAAATTCCATGGTAACACTCACGGAATAAATGTTGAGTTTACCTGGAGCCAAAAAAATCAGCAGTGTGTTTGCTTTTAAACTGACAAACTATTAAGTAGTGTAGTTGGAAATATTGCACTCAAGTACGCCAGTCTGATTATGTAAAAACATTTATAACATTAACTTCTTATTTGAAACAGTAATAAGTTAGGAAAATTGTTAAAACAGAATCAGTTTCTTAGGCTCTGAGTCCAAAGCTTAAACTTAAACTGGACTATATTCAGAGGTCACTGGGAGCCTAATGTTTCTCCATTAATTTATTATACAAACCAGGAAGGCCATCTGTCCATTTTTAAGGAGTACTCTGAAAGCTAAATGCTTGAGTGAACAAAATAAAACAGAAATTTTAAAGAATTATGTATAATACTACAAAACAGTACTGACTTTTATGAGCCATAACCTGTTCCGAAAAAAAAAAATCTGCATGATAAAATCTGTACAAGAGAAATGAATGTTAGGAAATTGTATGACTATTAATATCAGAAGGAAACAAGTCTCAGGAAGTGATAACCCTACTGTCTTTTAACGGTTTTATGTGTGCTATCTCAAAAGAGTGGAAGGATCAGGAACCATTCAATATTAACAATGGAATGAGGCTATTTGCCTGTGTGTACAGAAACAGAAGGAGAGTGTGACAGGAGATCAGCACAGGGAAAAGAAAGCATGGAAAAAAGAAACTAGTTAAGTTTTTTTTCAGAAATGTGTATCATACTCAGTATTATTATTTGTAATGATTGTATTGTGTTATAATATTCTGAAACCCTCCGTACTGTTACAACTACCATTTTGCCTAGATCATGGCTGAAAATGTCAAGGAACTTACCCAGCTGCCCACTTAACAAACAAACGGATAGAATAGATAGATAAATAAAAATAAATTAATACATAAATAAATAAAACCAGGAGTAATAGTTCAGCAGCATTTGAATATTATTGTATCATACCCAGTTGTAAATCAGTCAGCCTTGCTCTTTCTCTCTCTATCTTGTGAGAGGCGGTTAACAGAGTAACACTGTGGAGGATATCTTACTGGCAGTTTACCACAAAACATTGGACTATGAGTCTATGGATTGAAACCTGTTGTGTAACCCCAGTGACAATTACATTCATTTAGACAAATACCATGGAATAGCTCCCAGTGCATGAAGTTGCCTCAAGTGCTTTTGTTGCCCTGTGTAGACTGACAGTTTAAGCACAGACATAGTAGGTAACATTCTGTAGGCTCTGCTGAGAAGTCAGCACAAAACCTGCCAAATGCAAAGTTGTTCTTCCTCAAGGATCAAGACAAAATGCACCAAACTGAATGAGCAAACACACTCAGTATCTTTTTTTTTCCAGTGGCTCTCCCCTTGCAGCCTATGTAGAGGACTTTACCCTCCACTTCCTTACTTAAGTATATTAACTTTAAGGTCACTAAACTAATGGGAAAAGAGAAACAAAATGCCAGGTGCACAAACTCCTTATTACATGAGGCCCCGAGCCAAGGATTTTACCTGCGACATTGAAAATCTTGTATCTAGGTGAGATGTTGGAATGTCAATGACATACCAAAGCACTTAATATGTTGTTGCTTATCTGCAGGTTACATTCTGTATCCAATAGCATTGCAAGTCTTGTATTATAATTTGCATATACTACTAACACCAATATCACCATACTTTGTATATATAACCATATAATTGTTTAGCAGCTACAAAAATAGGTTATTGTGCAGTTTAGTTTTCTGACTGAAGTATTTATTGGCTTGTTTGCTGCTTTAGCTGTATTTTTATGAATTACTTTAATGCCTTGAGTATTGTAAGAAAGCAGTTTTACAGACCAATGAACATATTTGCTTAGTATAGAAATATATGTGCATGCATACTTACAAACACACAGACATGCATGGGTCCATCAGTACAAAATAGAACTATCTGCTGCACAAACTTATTCTGATAGTGTATTAGTCATTATCAACAACTGTACATGGAGTGGGTTATATTAAGTTTTTAAACTGCCTTATATCAGATACGTTTCCAACACAAACCCCATTAACCCCAACTTACATAGCTGGCTCCAGAGTTATATCTGACTCTGGAGCAAGAGAAACATAGATTTCCAAGTTACAGAATATAAATGATTAGTCCAGATAAAATCACTTTAGCTAGAAGATCTAGGAGAATATAAACCCCTTTGATGCAGACACAACCTCTCATTTTACATGTTACAAAACTGACAAAGTATGGAGAAAGCCTTGTAAAAGCAGACATTTTCAATGATCAAAGTGTAAACCACTCGATTACATGGACCCGATGAAGCTCAGATGAAAGCTTTTCTTAAATATAGTTCTATAGTTGTAACTCATAGTGTGTTGTCATAGTTTGTTTTTTAGAAGTTAAAAGTAAAAATAAAACCTTTTAACTAAGAATGAGGTTCCACAGGCTGCTGAGCTGGTAAACCTACTCGGGTCTTTCAGGAATATTCAAATAAGTGACTAACCTCTAAGCTTTGGGATTGGCTCCTTGTTTTTCTATCTCCCAGATTTTCCTCCAGTCAGCACCAATGGATCCTCACACCATTGTCTGTAACTGCTTTTAAACAACTGACCTGTTGAATGTAATGTAATAGAACAAGAACACTTGTCTATCTACCTACTTAACTGAATTAACTACTAGAAACTTCAAATAGGTGTCTTTATTCCTCCCACAGGGAGGGTATCAGAGAGAGATCTGCTAGCTAAAGTGATTTTATCTGGACTAATCCTTTATACTCTGTTTCTTGTTAGTCCTGTCACCCTCTGGGTCATAGGTGGGATACCTGACTTCACTTGAGCCCTCTGCATTACATCTTTTTTAAAGTTTTCCAAGCTGGGATATAGCAAAGTGACTTTGATGAATGAATTTTTGGAAAATCTCCATTCAGTTACTTAGGAGTATCATCATGTGGAGGGCTCTGCCTGTCATTACTAGTGATGCTTAGCAGAATGGAGAGAACTCAAAAAACATTGGGGTGTTCGACGGTTAGGACTGCTTGTTTGGTAGGGATATGTGGAGACAGGAAGAGACCACAGAGCACTTTTATAAAACACAAATGGACTGTTACGTTTAAGTCTACTAAATATTTGCTTTATTACAAAAAGAGCAGGAAGTAGAATGACTACATTCAGTGGGGTGGAGATATTTTCTCAGGCTTGGGGAGTTTAGTCCACTTATGAACAGCAGCCACAGTATCCCCCAGGCCCAAGGCTTCACTATGGTGTTAGTAGTATAACAGTGCTTCAGTACATCTAGCAATGCCCTCACTTTGACAAATTTGTGTATTTTGATTTGAAAACATGCATACCTAGAAAATGTACACTTGCATTTACAATATTCATTGCCCTTGCACATTTATAAATCTGTGAAACATTTACATTAGAATATGCCAACATCTGAAATACAGAAGCACACCTCATAAAAGAGTTTTCTGCCTAAGCACAAAAACTTTTTTCTTTAAGTGATGAATGGTGATTTGAAAAATATGTTTTTTTAATGTTGTTAGAAATGTTCAGTAAATAAGACTTACATGTTATTTTTGCTATACAGATCAATATGCAGTTGTTAAAACACTTACTAACTTGATTGATTGCTTTAGTTAACTGAGAAAGTCCACCTGAGTACAATACTCTTTTTCAGTGGAGGCATGGGGAGAAAAGCTCCTCTTTAGAATTATGATAAATACACAAGTACATTTACATTTATCAGAAATACTAGGCTACAATATAAAATGCAGAAACTAAAGAAACAAAAAGATCTACTTGCAAAATCACTAACTAAGCGAGTGGACAAAAAAGTACCTTTTCATTGCTTATACCTCCTTACTCTCCCTTCCTCACTTACTTCCTTGCTGCTATCTAATCATCTTCCCTGCCTTTCCCTCTAAATATACCATAAGCCTGTTTTTCCCTCACTTCATACTGCAATTCCTATTTATATTAGACTAACTTACCTTTAATTTCTCTACAAACTGTCAAAAATTTCTCTAAATATTAAATGGTTATCATATACCTTGTATTGATTCTTAACCAATGTGTTTATGCTATGTCTAAGTTGTTATAATTATTTAAACTGTAGTTGTTTTTGTTTTACTTTTTACGATTGTAAAATTACTGTTCTTAAAATGTTTTGTATTAATTTGAAGCATTTCTCCCTGGGCCTTCACTGAAAATGGGCTTCTATCCAGTCAGACTTTCCCATTAATCAAATGCCAAAAATGTAAATAAATACAGTAGTATACAAGACAAAATACAGAAGATACAGAAGGATCTACTTTCAAAATCAACAGTATGTAAATGGGCAAAATAATTGAGGAATAATTGATAACTTTTGCTGTGCATATGAATTATGTGCTGATTCATAGGTAGAGAGCAAGATGGAGATGGAGGAGTTTCAGATTAATTATGAAGTTTTTAATGAAGGAAATTCAGAGATATGAAAGAAATGTTTCTTGAAGACTTATAATGACAGATTAACAGACCTTTGAAGAGAATACAAAGATATGCTTTAGAGTTGTACTGACAGTGTGATTTGGGGGTTTTTTTAATGGCACTTAAGAAGGGGAGGTGCAAGAGAAAAGCCATGAGTCTTTGGATGTGATATGAATTAGTTAAGTGAATGGTCTTATTTAAGAGTTAGTGGGATTGTGTTGCAGAGTCTAGATGGATAAGTTGGCATATAGGGAGTTACCAGCAGTATTGTTATCCTTTGCAATCGGTAATAAAAGTTTGTCTTGCAGAGAGTGTAATGATCTTGAAATTTTATAGGGATGAGATTGTTAAGGACTGGACATTTATCAGCTTTATTTATGAGGTTGTGACTTATGAGGAGTTGGAAGTAAGGTGATATGGGTCTTGACTAGGCTTGTAAGGGCCCCAGGGACATTAGCCTAGTAACCTCCTCTGATCATATGAAATCACATTAATATACACAAACTTATCTAACTATCTATAATATTGACTTCTTTTCTACAAAATGTTAACTCCCTCATGAGATAAAATTATGAGATTTAAAAAAAGTTTCATAATGGCAATGGGCTGGATTCCATAAAGCTTGTGTAATTTGTATTATGCAGAATGCATCCTGATAGTTTTATAGAAATATATATATATATATATATATATATATATATATATATATATATATATATATATATATATATAACAAAATCTGTACAGTAACATTAAGGACAGCTACAGAAAGTCACTGACTTTGTTATGATATGCAAAAATGAAAAAAAATGCCAACTATCTCAATGTAAGCCGCATGGCATATGTAACAGAAATTTTTAGGAATATACACAGAAATGTCTCAGACAGCTAGGGATATTTCCATATTTCATCCATTAAAAAAAAATAGTACTCACCATAATGTTCCCTTTGTGTTGTCAATTTTCATTCTTCTTTAACTGTTGGGTTCAGATCCAACCCTCGCATCTAACTCGGACACTTTTTCCAGCTCGTGGAACAGTGAAACTCTCAAGCTCCTCCTTAACCCACAATGCTCTAGTCACCTAACATACCTCAGATCTTGTTTGCTGCCCCTTAAGCCTGCAAGCATTATGTAATGATGAAACAATGGCATCTGGGATTCAACTAAAGGAACATTGGTTCTTTCAGCATCTTTCAATCCTTCCAAAAGTCAAATACTGAGGGAAGTTGGAGGGAAGGAAGTTGAGGAAGAATGAAAATGGACAACACAGATAGTGAGTACACAACTTTTTTTTTATCTGATGTAGCCATTTTCATTCATTTCTCAAATGTTGGGGAAGAGTCTATAGCTATCTATATCCTAGGAGGACTCTAAGGCAGGCTATTCCTGAGCACCTCTGAGTCAAAGGCTGCTCTTCCCCTAGAGACCAGATCCAGTTTGTAATGAGCAATAAAGGTATGATTAGCACAAGCTGCAGCTGCACAAATATCATCCATTGAAGATCAAGATAAAAAGGCTGAAGAAGTTGCCACAGACCTGGTGGAGTGCGCTTTGGTAAAGACAAACCCAATTTTTCATAAACTAAGGTAATACAACCAGTCATCCATTTAGCTATAGTCCCTTTAGAAACTGGTTTGCCTAAATTTGATTGTGAAAAAGAAATAAATAGCTGTTCTGATTTCCTCAAATTTTTGGTTCTATTTCGATAAAACCGGAATTGTCTGTAAATATTCAAAAAATGTAACATATACTCTCCTTTATTTGAGAAATTTGGAGAGAAAACTGGAAGATTGATAACCTGATTAATGTTGGATTCTGTAGAACAAACTCCACAAAGCGGATACACAGAGAAGCCGGAAATACAATTTATTCCAAATAATCCACAAAGCTTTTGGGTAACAACACTTCCTTAGTGTGTTTAATGAATAACACATCATCACAACACTATAAGGCTCTATCTACCAAACCTACTTGACAAGTGTCAAAGTTTGGAACGTTTCCATGTTTTAATTGTACACGCTGTAATGACATTATTATGGATAATGAGTTTAAACACCCTATAACTGATAAGAAATTTATATTCAAATGTCATACCACATGTAACACTTCGAATATAGTCTATTCAGTAAATTGTGCTGAGTGTCCTGCCTTTTATGTTGGTAAGAATACAAGGAAGTTGAAAGAAAGAATTATAGAACATAAGTCTGAAGTACAAAGAAGAGTTATTAGTGATGCCTTGGCCGAACATACAGTGGATAAGGGTGCAACTCATGGATTCTTATTAAGAGTTATGGATGCACAGCATAAGAATAAAAGGGGTGGTGATTTGAATAATTCTTTGGAATTATGTGAATATGAGTAGATAATGTGATTAAATGTGGACTGGACTCCTGGCTTAAACACAACAGTTAGTATAAAGCTGCTTCTGAAGAAAAAACAAATGATGTTGAAATAGTAAAACCTTTTTATGTGTACTTTTATATGTTTTAGATATGTTTTTAAATGAAATGATGACTTTTATAAATTTGTTTTTGAGTCTTTTATAAATCTGTTTATGAGTTAATTGCTATTAATTGGGTGGGGTATTTGATTGGGCTGTGTCACAGTGATGCTTATATTTAAATGTTGTGATGATGTGTTATTCATTAAACACACTGAGGAAGGGTTGTTACCCGAAAGCTTTGTGGATTATTTGGAATAAATTGCGTTTTCTGCTTCTCTGAGCACCCGCTTTGTGGAGTTTGTTCTACATTTTCCTTTTATTTTCTAAGTGCAGTTTACCATTGTGCTGGTTTGGTTCATTGTGTTTTTTTTAATGTTGGATTCTGACGCCACCTTAGGAAGAAAAGAGGAGTTGGTTCATAAGGATACTGTATCCTTATGAAAAATCAAATAAGGAGGCTTGAAAGACAGGGCCTATTGTTCTGAAACTCTTCTAGCAAAGTTAATGACCACTAAAAGGACACTTTTCCAGGTCAAGAATTTTAGTTCACACTTAGCTGATGGCTAAAACAGAGATTGTGTCAATGATTGTAAAAGACTGTAGGAGTGATATCTTTTAATGAGAGTCTAAAAAGAAAAGTTCCCCTTAGAAAGGCTTTGCAAAGTTTGGAAGATGCTAAAGATCAATTATTTTCTCCTATATGAAAATTGGAAATAGCAGCTAATTGTACTTTAATATAATAGAAGAGCTAGCACCTTCTTTGAAAACTGCAGTTAAAAATTCAAGATCTTTAGGAACTGGTGCTGAAAAAGGATTGATTTTTTTTGTTTGTTTTTTTTTTGTTTTTTTTTTGCTGGACCCAAAATAAATCTTTTCCATTTATTTCTGTAAAGTTTTTTAGTGGAAGTTTTGTGGGATGATAAAATAATGTGGCACTCAAAAGAAATAGAGAAACCGTGCTGCCAACTTTAGGCCTGGAATGTCTGGATGTGTCATGACTGCTGGATGAGACAGGAGGTCCAGAATTGGATCCAGAATCCCTGGTGGTGAAAGTAGGTGAGGCCAAAGAAAGGGAAAACCAAATCTGAAGAGGCCAGTAAGGTACAATGAGGATAACTTTGCTCTTCAATTGAGATGCTTTCTGATGAAATTTGGGGATTAGAGGTAATGGGGGATAGGCATAAAGGAGGCCAGGGGGCCAATCATGAAGTACAGCATCCCTTGCTGACTCCCCCAGTGGGGAGATCAGGGCAAAAATCCTGCTGCACTTGCTGTTGAGGGGAGATGCAAAGAGATCACAGCATGGTTATCCCCCTTGGCTGAAAATCCTTTCCACAACCTTCATATTGAGGGACCACTCACGAGACATCAGAATGGACCTGGTTACCTTGTCTGCAATTACTCTGGATTTCCTGAAAATGTGTATTGCTATCAGAAATCAATTGGATGATCACCCAGTGCCACACTCTCATAGCTTCTAGGCACAGGGGGATAAGATTTGGTTCCCACTTATTTGTTGATGTACCAGACCACTGACATATTGTCCATGTGAATCACAATAGTCCTAGAGCGGAGAGTGTTTTGGAAGGCCTGCAATGCTAGGAAGACAGCTCTCATTTGCAGAACATTGATATGTGTATTGGCCTTTTCGGAGGACCATGTACCATGGACTGTCTTTCCAAAGAAATGCCCCCCCCCACCCAATCTGGAAAGTGTCACTATCCCCTTGGACTGAGGGAGAACAAAGGGACAGCCTTCTATTACCTGATCAGAATATATCCACTATAGAAGGTAATTCTTGCAAGCCCATGTTATCTTGCTCTGGCTTGATAAAGGTTGGTGAAGAATGGACCCTTGAGTCACTAAGGTCTACTGAAGGATTCTCATGGCATGTGGTACCTTGCTAATAGTACCAAACTGATTGCAACAGACATTGACCCTAATGCTTGAAGAATCAGTCAAGCTGAAAGAGAAGAACTTTGAATGATCTATTAACCTGGAATCGAATGGTTTGAGTCCTTGATAGAGGAAAAGAGGCTGTCATAGATGCCCATAATGAACAAGGCTTCGATGAACTCCAATATTTGGGTTGGTTCATGTTGAGATTTCTTGTGACTGATGATAATTCCCAGGTGAGAGCATAACTGGAGTACATAGTCTTGTGCTTTGATCATATGATGCCTGGTCGGAGCGATTATCAGCCAGTCATCCACATATGGAAACACCTAGAATCCGTCTGGTCTCAAGTGAGCTGCCACTACTGCCATGCACTTAGTAAACACCCTTGGGGCTGTGGGGAGACCAAAGGGCAGAGATCTGAATTGGTAATGACTGGTTCCCAGCCAGAAGTGTAGATATCTCCTAGATCATCTGTTCATTTTGATATGATAGCATGCATCCTGAAGATCTAATCAGCAGATCCAGTCATCCTTATGCAGTAAATGCAGAATGGACTGAATCATGACCATCCAGAACTTGGTGTACTAATCTGACTTGTTCAGAATGCATAGATCCATAATTTGTCTCCAGTCCCCTGTTTTCTTTGGCACTAAAAAGAATCTTGAGTAAGTTCCAGACTGTCTCTGGTCTGGGAGGACCGCTTGGATGACAAATTTTTTTCTAGCAGCTTGTTAACTTCTAGTGCTGCTGCTTCCCTGGGTGGAACATTGGGGATTTTGTTTACTATCAAAGGGGGTGGCAGAGAGAAGGGAATTATATAACCTGTGGAAATAATCCTCTGGACCCATGCATCTTTTGTAATCTCTAGCCAGGCTCTCTGGTGCAGGGATAAATGACCCCTGACTGCCTCCAAAGATGGACAGTTAGGCCTCCTTTCAGGAGTACTGGTAGGATCTGTCAAAGAAGGTATCTCTACATCTCTGGTTCTGCAGACCACCTCTGCATGTGGATGGTGTATTCCATTAAAATTACCCTCTCTGCCCCTGGGGGACCTATCTCCACATGGATCTTGAAAGGGTCCCTGGGACTTTTTCAACCACATTTTTCATCTACCTGTTGGTTCCTAGAAAAGGTCCTTTGATGGTTTGAAAAACATATGCCCACATTAGACAGGGTTTTACCTTCCTGCTCACACTTGGAGAGTGTGTCTTTTGCTTTGGGACCAAATAAAGAACTTCCTTCAAAGGTAGCATTGACAAAGGAAGACTTGAAGGACTCCACAAAATCATACAGGAGCATCCAAGCATAACTCCTGATGGAAATGCCTGAACCCACTACCCATGAGGTACCTTCAGCTACATGGGAGATAAGTCTCATGGACAAGTTTGAAATGGATAGGAGGGTAGCCAACTGTGAGGCAATAGTGTTCTCTGCCTGCAAAGAAATAGTCCCAGTGAAAGATCTGGTAAGTTCCTTAATCAAATCCCTCTGAAGTCTTATGAATTGTGCCAAATAATTCAGCAACCACAGGCAAAGGTTACTGAAGCATAAACATGCTTCCCGAATCTGTCCGGCACCCTAGACTCCCTGTTAGAGGAGTGGACAGAAGAACTCTTCTCTGCTAGCTCCTTCTTTGTGGCTGCCATTATGACCATGGCATCAACTAGTAGTTTCTTGCGCCAGAACTCACTGTCCTTTGGTGATGCCAGGATCCTATCAGGTCTCTTGGGTATCTGATCAATGGTGTCACATTCTTTCCGCACCTGTCGAGAGACCAAATCAATGAGCTCATCAGCAGGTGGAGTCACCCAGGAGGTAGATGAGTCAGCTCCAAAAGCCTCAAAGAATACCAACTCTTCCTGGGAAGGTGATCAGTAGACCAACCACCCCTTTGCTTTAGAAGTTCTAAAACATCTCCAAAGAAGATGTTATCAGGTGGGGATCTTGGGAACCCTTCCCCCTCATCAAAACCAGTATCCTCTGTGACAGACTCTTGTGGAAAGTCTAAGTGCACTTTGTCCTCCTGTGAACTTCTTCAGTGGGATGATCCAGAGAAGTATCAGAGGAAATTAATATGCCTTATTGGGTATTCTGGTGACTTATCTGGGCTGGCTGCCCCTGAGTTGAAGATACCATGACCTTCAGATCTGATGTGGGTGACTCGGGAATCTTTGGACTGAACTGCTCTAAAACCAATAGTCAGATCACAGAGGGAGCCAGTATTGATGAGGTAGTACTAACAAAGGTCTCTAGACCCAATGGGGTCAGAGACAAAAGAACCCCATTTGAATTTGCATCAAGAGGGACTTCCTCATCACCCTGTCCACATCGACTTCAGTCAGACTTCTGCAGGAATTAGTGGAAGATGCTGTCGATGGTGGTCCTGCATGATGATGTCTACAAGACCTATCGAAGAAAGAAGAAGTAGGGAGGTGAAAGAAAACCTGATCCAGGAGCAATTGTGGTGATTGGATCTGAGGTGACTTTTCAGGCTTAGACTTCATATCCAAGGGGGTTGGATCCAAAGTCTTAGAAACTTTGCAAGGATGTTCAGAACCCAGAGTTGAAGGAGAGGTCATATCTGGGGAATGCTTTTTTGCATCTTTTTTATCCAATTTCTTGGGGGTTTGAGCCCCAGATGATGCTGATGAAGACTTACAAGGGAGGAAACCTCTTAATATCAGTTTATTTTTCCAATCTAGCAAAGGTCTTGGATTAAAAGCATTACAAATGTCACAACTTGAGTTAGATGCACAAGGCCAAAACAATAAGCACATTTAAGGTGTGCATCTGACAAAGGAATTTTATGGCCACAGGCCATACATTTTTTAAAACCCGAAGGCTTATCAGACATTTTTAGGAATTAAATTAACCATTGCTAAAGCAACAAGAAAAATACAGAGATTTTTTTTAAGGGAAAGGGGGAAGAAGGTTACCAATGATGGTAAGCAAAGAAGTACTAACAAGTACAAGAAAGAGGAATACCAACAGTGGTATTATGAATTACACCCATGAGTTGAGAAAAAAAGGAGGAACGTGCTATAAAGAATAAGTTTCATAAATAAGAGCTAAGACAAAATTGTTAGGAAAAAAAAATTTACTCATAAATAACCTGTTCACTAAACATGAGAGTTTGCAGTGACTACATCTGTATGCTAAGGTGACAAACAAGATCTGAGATATGTTGGGTGACTAGAGCATTGTGGGTAAGGAAGGAGCTTGAGAGTTTCAGTATGTCATGAGCTAGAAAAAGCAGCCGAGTCAGATCCAAGTCAGATCCAAACCCAACAGTTGAGGGATGAATGACAATGACAATATCAGATCTTAAAATATGTGCTTCAAAGCTGCAAGGCTATTTGTAATATATAGGTTCATAGGTTCATAGGTGCCCTAGGGCCTATACAAGCCTAGCCATAACAATTCCCTGGCTATTTCTTCCCACACTATTTACTTCCCTGGACCCCTGTCTAGCAGGGCGACTGACGTGATCCCCGGGGTGAATTTCCTTTCTCCCGTCCAATCGTCAAGGTTCCTTTTGAAGAGGGCCAAAGAGGCACTTTGCTTGACATGTATGGGCAATCTATTCCAGAGTCTGGGGAGTCTCTGGGTCAGAAACCTATCCCTCCAGCATGTTTTGTTTATTGTGATGACAAGGTTTAGATCCCTGGAGCATGTGGCTCTGAGGGATTGGGATTTCTTTAAGTGTAGCATGTCCAACAGCTCTGGGTTTGACATGGCCTTGTATGCTGAGCAGAGATCGCCTCTGAGTAGACGATATGCAACAGAGTATAGCTGGAGTTTTTTAAGGTGGTCAGCGTAGGGCATCTGCTTTAGGCCTGTGATTCTTTTAGTGAGGTATTTCTGCAGCCTTTACAGTTGTTGCAGATGTCTTGAGAGGTACATACCAAATGGGGCATTATATTCTATAATGGATCTAATGAGGGGTGAGTACAGTGGGACAATGACCTCCTTTTTTCTGGATGAAAAGCCCTTAGTGATGAGGTGTGCCACATAGAAGGATTTCCTGACTGTTGTGGTGATGTGGTTATCGAAGGTGAGACCACTGTCCACCTGTGTCCCTAAGTCTCTTATCACACTTTCGGTGTTTAGTGTACTGCCACCTATATGGTAATTCATGGGTACATGTTTTTTCCCAAAGGGGATAACTATACATTTCTTGGCATTGAGCTTGAGCCCATGGCTCTGGCACCAAGCATCTGTTTCTGTAAGGCCCTTTTGTAGAGTATCCACATAATTTGGGGATTCAATAATGGCTCCCAGTTTGCAGTCTTCTGCGAACTTTGTTAGCCAGAGTCCCTTAGTGTTGGCCTGTACTTCAGAGAAGTTGATGCCAAGCAAGAGTGGTCCCAGGACTGAACCCTGAGGTACTCCACTTGTCACTTGTCTGGAGGTGGATTTGGAGTCAGCTACTTTTACAGTATGGGTTCTATCAGTAAGCCAGTTAGCTACCCATTGGGTGACGTAGGGATTAATGCCCAGTTTAGTAAGTTTATCTATGATTCCAGAGTGGAGGATGGTGTCAAAGACCTTGGCAAGGTCTAGATAGGCTGTGTGAACCACCTTTCCCTTGTCCATGGCTCTGGAGACTGATTCAAAGAAGTCAATCAGGTTCAGGAGACAAAATCGCCCCTTCACGAACCCAAACTGGGTGGGGTCCAGTGTTTGAAGGTTGCCAATGTCTTTGTTTATAAGTTCCATGATAATACGCTCCATGGCCTTGCAGATAAGGCTTGTCAGACTGATGGGACGGGAGTTTCCAGGATCCAAGGTGGATCCCCCCTTGTGGAGTGGGATAACTGTAGCTCTGCGCCACTCAGTAGGCACGAAACCTGAGGTGAGGCTATGATTAAACACGACACTTAGGTGAGGTGCCATTTCATATTGTAGTTCATGTAGTACACAGCCCGGGATGTCATCTGGTCCCATGGATGCTGTATTCTTAGCTTTGGAGAGTGCGTTTTTTACCTGTGCGGCCGTTATTACCGGAATTTGGCAATCTTCTGGTATTAAGATGGGCCATTTAGAGGGTAAAGCTGGCACTGAATCGATCTGCCAGGATATTGGCAATATCCTTGGGATCAGTATATTTAATGCCATTCTGTTTTAGCTCAGAGCAGATATGAGCATTGACATTTAGATTCTTGACATAGTTATAGAATGCCTTGTGGTTGTCTTTGGAATCTTTGGCAGTTTTATTTTCATAACTAGCTTTGGAGGATTTTATGAGGGATATCAGCTTCTTACTGAGGCTGGTAAGGGAGTTTTTTGCATCCTGGGATTTTCTTCTTTTCTGCAACAGTTTCTTCCTTTTGTTGAAAAGTTTGTTTATGGCAGGGGACCACCAGACTGGCTTCCTTTTTTTGGATGAGAGCATCTTGGTTCTTTTTGGGATGGCACAATTTATGCATGAGTAGATGTGCTCGTACAGTGCCTTAGTGTAGGATTCAGCAGTTGAACTTTCAGTTCCTATCTGCATGGGTGTCATGAAGTTTGTCACTTCTGACTTGAGTAGCATGAAGATGGCTTTGGAGAAGTTTTTTATGGAGGTTTCCTTACTGGCGGGTGGGGGTGGGATGTGGATGTTAAGGGTGATTAGCTTATGGTCAGACCTCACTAATGAGGGGGTGACCATAGGTGTGGAGCATCGATTTTCCATGCTGGTAATGACCAGGTCTAGGATATTGGAGCCCCTGGTGGGACTATGGATTAGTTGATCCAGGGCATTGGAATTTATGAATTCCAAGAACCACTGGGCAAAGCTGTTGGTACACGAGTACTTTTCCCAGTTAATGGCAGGGTAGTTAAAATCACCCAGTATTAGGATGTTTGGTTCTATCTTAATATTTTCCAGTATGTTTAGAAAGGTGTAGTGAGAATCTTGGGGCATGGTGGGGGATCTGTAGCAAGTTACAATTTGGATTGCAGTCTTACCTAGTGTTAGTTGCACCTGGAGAATTTCGGATGCATTGTGTTGGGCAACTAGCCTGGTGGTGTGAATATCCTTGGTGAATATTGACACTCTTCCACCTTTAGTGTTTCGGTCCTGGTTTGGTGGCCGAAAAGTGTGGTAAGAGTTGTAGCCTGGTATTGTAGGGGTGCTCTTGAACCAGGTCTCAGTTACTGCACAGATATCGATGTTCTTCATTTTTAGGACTGCCTCGAGAGAGTGCATTTTGAGGTTTAGACTTCTAGCATTGAGTAGCATTACCTTCAGATTTTGCATGCTCATACCTGTTACGGTGGTGGTTTTGTCCTTTGACCTTTGCCTAAAAAAGGCACTATAGGGGCGGCAAGAGCCTTAGCCAGCAACCTGAATCCCAGGGGTGAGAGGTGCATACTATCTCTGGCAAAGCATCGTGGTCTGTCGATCATGTCGTCCCAGGCAGACAGATACTGGATCCCCTTTGAATGACACCAGAAGCTTAGCCAATTGTTGAAGTCAATCATTTTGTCCTTATATTGTGGTATAATTCTTGGCGAAGACAGGATGCTACTCAGGGCTAGGGTCATACCTACCTGGGCCACATGATCCGAGAGCTCTTCCATGTCTCTTTTTATGTAGCCCAGGGAGGTACGTCTCAAGTCATTCACTCCAACATGGACAATGACAGAGTTATATTTGTACTTGTTGTGGAGTGTCTTGAGTGCATGCATTATGTGGCGGATCCTGGCACCCGACAGGCAGCTGACTCTGTAATTTTCTCCTTGTTCAACCTGGTGAGTGGGACATCAGTGTGCCGGACTATAGAGTCACCTATGACTAAAGTGTTAGGTACATTGTCTTGCCTTAGGGGCTATTGCTGGGTGGCACACTGGTGTTGTGAGCTATGTGACACTTTGGTTGTGATTGGTGTTTGTTTGTGTTTCTGCTTCAGAGGTCCTTCTTGCTTGGGCAGGTTACAGTTAAGGGCCTCTGCATATGTGGGTTTAGTGTTGTTATATGTGGGTGTTGGTGGTGTGGGTTTAGAAGGGCTATGTGTTGCTTGCGGTGTAGTGTGGGTGTTAACCTTCTCCTCTTGACTGTCTTTCACAATCGTGGGTGGAGACAACTTTTCTTCCATTTTGGTTATGTAAGTGCATCTCTCACAGGTTGTAGTGTTGGGTGATAGGAGGAGAGGGTTGGCTTGTACTTAAGAATTTCTATAGAATCTGTAAGTTTTCTAATAAAAAACTAAAGGTAAAGGGCAATCATAGCCACATTGCCATAGCCAACATTTGCTAACAGTGGGCTTGAGACTTGTGTGGGGAATACAAGTAATGCACACACCCAAGGAAAGTGGGAGATAGAAGTGAAGATGTGGAGTATGGGTGAAGAAGAGGGACAAACAAGAAGAATGTTGGAATAGGAAAATGTAAGGGAATGTCAGAGGGGCATGGGCAATTTTTCGGGGATGGGAATAGGCCTCATTGTTTTTTTTTAAGAATAATGGAAAAGGTAATCACAGCAGGTATACCCATAGAACAAACGGCACAACACAAGACAGACAAAGGTTAGAGAAGAATTGTAAGGACAAGTAAGTTACACAGACAGCACACTGCACAACATGGGCAATGGAAAATTGACAACAGGGTGGGGATGCATACCATGGTGAAATGCAAAATAACATATCTACCTATGCATTTTCACATTATGACATGATGCAAACTGTGTGGCAATCATACCTGAATGTGTATAACAGATAGTAGGTGAGTGTTCCAGGGAAATAAAGTAGGATCACAGCACACATTGGATAAATATACACATATCCAATTACTCCACCAACAGTGCAGGTGTAAACCAACCAACATCACAATTGAGCAAATTCAGATCTAACAGTGGTAGATAACTCCACCAGAGGACAGAACCAAACATACGATCATGCATGTGAAAGGTAAACGACCAAGTACAGTGCCAAACAGAAGTACTGAAGAGCAACACATACTGCTACATACAAAAGTAGCAGTAGTACACAACCCAAACATATAATGGAATGTGCATATGTTATACACATATAACATGTCAAAGGCAACACAAGTGTAGATGCAAATCCGTGTCTCAGTGGCATAAATGGAATGTACATGAAATCAGTGTCAATACACATACATGCACCAATGACATGTAATAATATGTTCAAAAATGTAACAGTACAGCAAAATCAATATAGCAAGCTGTGTACAAGGATATGAAAAACTACACTGGGTAACACAAGTATAATGAGAAGAAGGAAGCACTGCATGCATTAGCCAGCAACTTCTGTGCACATGTCCTGCATTGTACAATGGGTGTACATGTGGCACATGTTCACTGCATCAAATTAATACATGGCAGTGGTCAGTAGTTTTAACAAAGGTAAACATACCTGCAAAAAAATAATAATGAAATATGAAGTTGGGAGGGAGGTGGCTAACCTGGGTCCACATCAGGGTAAAGCAGGACAAGGTAAGCTCACACAATGCAAATGCATGTATGTATGTAGCACACAGGGTGCAGTAGAAGCCACACTGAAATACATTTAACTAACTGGAAAATGTATGTCAAATGGCCAGATGGATTGCTTATGTCCACAGAACTGGACATGTATAAAACACATACACAGTACTTGCAATCATGTAACATAAACATGCACAGGTAAGCAAGCTAAAAATTACAAGCACACACATATGTACTGTCATGCAAATGTCAAATAAAGAAACACAGGTGTATGTCAACCACCCTGCTCATTATGAAGCAGAGGACATTCCTGTGATTATTACAGCACAAAAGCAGTAACTCAGTGAATGCTCACATGTCAAAGGTACATTTGTGTGTAAGTATGTATCCAACTGTATGCACACACACATACAATTATTTAATGTGTACAACTGTTTATGGAAGGTGTACACAAATGTCACCACGCAATGGGTGTGGAAGTGTTACATATAGCAAACATGGCGTAATATACTGTGAAAGAATGTGTTATCTGTAACATTGTGCCCAAATTAATGTTGCACTGCTGTTTGATGCAGTCAGAAAAGGAGGACTGCACATAGACATGATATACCTGTATATGATCCCACATGGCCTCAATATTGCTAAACCATGACACACAACACCACATCATGACAGTGGGACATCATGACAACTGTCACCCAACAAACATGTGGAATGAAATGTGTGTATGTTGCACATACCTGACATGGCAAAACAGAAATCCAAGGTATATCACACTGTTAGTGATGGAGTATGAACAACATATGTTATCTGTCAGTCGCTCCACTAACACACATGTTTACAGGCTACTACTTGCAACACTATCTGCAGGTTAACTGTCATAATGCAAGGACAGATGAATGTATTTGGAAAAGTAATGTGTTAATATGCGTCATGCACACACTGAAACAATAGTAAATATCATACGACAATAACACATAAGCATAACAGATACATGGTATGCAAGCACAAGAGTGAGTATAAAGTACAGTCAATGAAATGTCAATCACTGTGTTGGCAGCATAACACAAGTGGAGCACACAGACAGTACTTACTTACTGGAGGGACCAAGCTGATGGGGTTCAGATTCCCAAATTATCTCACAAGCTATTACCTTGAACGAATCCCACATAGCTTGTGACATATCCTCATAGAAGGACCCCATCATGTACTTTATCTGTGATCAGAACACATCAGTCATGACCTCCCGTATCTTCTCCCAGTAATCGTCTCAATCCCAGTCATGTCATCATCTCCCCTGGGATGCAGGCAAGATGGCTCTGCAAGGGTGGGTCTAGGTTCTTTATCATCATCATTATCACCATTATCTTTGTAAGAATCCGTCAGTGGTCTTTCATGTGCTCTTCGTTGTCTTCAGGTTTAGAATGTCCATGGGTCCCATACTCTGTAAAGATTAATTGCAAAACACAACAGAAAAGAAAAGCAAATGTCTATCACTCAACAGTCACACAACACAATACAGTTATGATGACAATTTACTCAGGGACTGACACATGTCCATTATGGACAGAGTTACCTATGGCCCTACATGTCATAGTTGTAAAAGGAATCTCAGTATTCTTTTCTGAACAATTCTATATGCTTAGGCACACACACCCATGGGTCATTAGCTTTGTAAGAATGTATGAATGCTCAAATCAACAGACTGTACTGTCTGCATTAAATGATTTATATGTGCAGCCACAGAGTGTCATTGTTAAAATGGGGAAAAAGTGATCTGACAATATTGTAGACAATAGGCAAGCCATATGAGAAACATCTGAGACAGAAGCATGATATTTGGCTGAACACACAGTATAATGAGTACAACACTAAAAATAATGTGATGTGTTCAATCAACACAGCTGTTGACATAGGAAAATCTAACATATCTGTTACTAATAATATGGTATGTGTACAACTGTATACATTATCTACCAAAACAATTAGCAATCAGTGGCCTAAAAAATCAAAATATTGTGAATATGCTTGCTTATACTGAACTGCTGCAATCAATCGGGTATCTGTTTAAGTGTCAGTAAAGCTAGGCTATAACTGTGTTTCTATGAAAACACCCAAGGGGTTGGAGACAGATGTAGTACAAATGTTGACCTGCAGTGTGTGCTGCATATGAACTGCTATAATCAAATGGGTATCTGTTCAAGTGTCAATAAACCTAGGCTAAAACTGTGTTTCTACAAAAACATCCATGGTGTCTCAGGCATATGCAATACCAACATTGACCTGCAGGGTATGTTAAATATAAACAATTGCAATAAAATGGGTATCTGCTCAAGTGTCAGTAAACTGATGCTACAACTGTGTTTCTACAAAAAACTCCCATGGTATTTGAGGCAGATGTAATACCAGTGTTGACCTGCAGGCTGTGCTGAATTGGAACTGCTGCAATCAAATGGGTATCTGCATAAGCGTCAGTAAACCTAGGCTATAACTATGTTTCTACAAAAACACCCAAGGTGTCTGAGGCATATGCAATACCAATATTGGCCTGCAGGGTGTGCTGAATATGAACTGCTGTGTCAAGTGGGCATCGGCCCAAGTGTCAGTAAACCTTGGCTATAACTGTATGTCTACAGAAACACCCAAGGTGTCTGAGGCAGATATGATAGCACTATTGAACTAAAGGGCATACCATACAGTCTGCACACAGCAGTGCAAACACTAACACAGCAGACACCCATTCACTCTCTGAATAGGCAGGCTACACACAACAGATAAATTATCAGAAAATACAGCCAAACATACAAGTATGCCAAACCATGCATCACAAGCACTAGTCAAAACATTTAGACTTTTAAGCAAAAGATCCACCTAAGAAGATGTTTGACAGATACGTCAAACCAACTGTTATTTAGGTGGTGGGGTATATTTCAAAAAATGTGTACTGAAACAATGGCTGAATGATACATAAAATATCAACATTGTTAAATTTTAATCACAGTTATAATCACAGCTACCATGTGATGATTTCACTTACCTTATTGATTCATGATGGGTATTCCTGCATTATAATACATGTTATTGTGAAAAATACAGGCCTGTAAACAGGGAAAGATGCATTTCAGTTCATAAAATAGGTAAAATAATCAACATACCTCTCTCCCTCCACTGATCCTCAAACCTGTGCATCTGCTCAATACATATGGCTCTGTTCCAGCTGCAATCCTTCTCACCTGAAATCAAAACATTAGAAGTATTAATAATGTAATCCTCAAATAACACTGATATACATTTCTCAGCAAAATTTATAGACATTTCTTTCTGAAAAGCATTAGATAATCACAATACACAGCTGAAATTTTTACATTCAGGTATTAAATCTTTGAACACAAGTTAAAGGACATGAGACTCAAACCTGAAACCACAATCTACATTCAAACACTAACCTTATAAACTACCTGCCTGCCTAACACATCTTAACTGAAAAAAAAATGCTTGCTCTGCGTGCAGTGAAAAGACTTTGTGTTATGACATCATGTTGTTGGGGATGGTCTACTAAGAATGATCATGGCTTAGGACTGCAAAGTATGAACATGTGCTGCTCATGTAGCTAAACAGTTGGAAAATTGCATTCATGTCAGCACTGTGTTCAGATACAGTAATGATAATGGAGAGCATACATTCCTCAGGCAGTGTGACAGTGTCACGTAGCATACAGCTTCTGTGAACAGAACCATACATGTTGTTGCTGTAGGTAATAGACACAGTAAAGTATACGTGATGACCATGAAATTCCTTGCAAAATTGGATATCACTAAGAACATACACACATCTTCCTTGTTCTGAATTTCAGCTGTTAGTTTGCCCATCCCGGTCCCTCAAAATTTGAGGATGATGTTGTTCTACTATTTATTGACTTTAATATATCATGAGAAAATAGACCTTCATAGCACTTTTACAAAGTATACAATATTAACCAAAAAATTGCTCAGACATATAATAGAACTTATCAAAATTTACTGCCTCCATGGTTAAATAGCCGATGTTAGAGGAATGCTGTGGATTATGGATATGTTAGTAGGAATTTGACAAATAACTGTTATTCACAACTATGCTCAAAATATGCTTTAATATCAATAAATGTAATATGTTTCTATAAATAAATGCTATGGGTATATTAAAGTAAGGTAACAGTTTCTGATATATGTGTGCCCTCTCCGGATCTGAAGACACAGCATGCCAAAATATAGACATGATAGCCTGTTTCCTTACAATCTGAGCTACCAGCCAGCATGTGCTGTTGTTAAACAAACAGATACTGCTCTACAAACAGTTATTAGAAAGCTGATTTTATCAGAGCATTATGGATTATGGCCATATTCGCAGAAATTTGAAGACTAACTCAATGAGTCATTACTATGCACAACATAGACATCAATATAAAGTACTGCAATACGTTTTTTCTAAAAGATGCTATGCATGAATTTAACCAAGGTAACTGGTACAGATATATGTTTCCATACATGGATTGGAACCCACAGCATGCCAAAATTTAGACATGCAGGGCAGTTGCGTTACAGGCCAAGCTAACTTTCAGCTAACTGCAGGTGTTTATTAGAAGTGCTGTGGAAAATGGATGAATACGGAAAATGCAAACAATTATTGGATCTTTTATTGTAAAGCAATAACAGCTATCAACAAATAACTAAAAACATATATGTAAGCAGTCAGACAGGCATTACTTTTTAAATTAAATAGACATGTCTATGTAATTGTTTAGGAGGAATGGTGTAATGAATTATATACGTGTTTTTATTCCAACATATAATGGTGCAATAGGTGATACTGTGAGACTATAACAGAAAACTACAAGGTGTGCAGGCATCTGCGGCCTAGGGACTATAGGCATCTGTGATGAACAAGGTCAGTGGCTATGTGAAATTACATAGTTAGATGTTGTACATCATATGGACGTCTAAAAAGGACATAATTATGGATATTATACACATATTGTATATCTGACATGGCTTAGTGATAAATCACTTTGGCTATGGTGTGCAGAGTCCTGGGTTCAAACCTAGCAGAGGTTGTTTATTCCCTGCTAGACAGGGGTCCAGGGAAGTAAATAGTGTGGGAAGAAATAGCCAGGGAATTGTTATGGCTAGACTTGTATAGGCCCTAGGGCCGATAGCCTAGTACCAACCTATGAACCTATGAACATTATTAAATAAATAATCAACATGGAAATCAAACACATAATTAATAGGGCCAGCTAATACATGGTTATAAAAACATCTAATATATATATATATATATATATATATATATATATATATATATATATATATATATATATATATATATATATATATATAGATATATATATAGGACAGAGAAACACCTGTAAGTTCAGTAGCAATGGTCAGGTATGTGTACAATACAGATATTTACTGTAGGGATCTACGGGTTGGCTCCACACCTTGGCAACCCTCCTTTGACGCTCCTCCACATCTCTTCAAAGCACATCATCATAGCAATGACAAACCTGTACTTCAGTGCGGTAGATCCCTGTCCTCCATTAATGCTCTCTTGCAATCCAGTTCCACATGTCATTCATGGTAAAGTTCCTGGGCGTGGCTCTCATTCTCTCCTCCAATCCAGTGTACATGGTCAACATCTGAGTCATCTCCTTGTTGGTCTAGTTGGGTGCATGACCACATCTCAGCCTCCTTCAAGTATCCTTCGCTGTCCTCAAGTTGAAGAAGTCTAGAAAATACAAACATAGGGAAATGCTCACTGAGGTACCATTCAGTTTGCAGTTAGCAATAGTTTGATCATTAAATATATCAAAATCAATATTTAAAAGTGGCACTGATGTCATGTTATCAGATCATTGGAAGGTAACGGCACTTGTCATACATAGTACCATTTATCGATACCTATTGGGTGTTTACACAGTACACCTAGGTGTTTCAGTGCATGAAGCCAATTTACTGCAATGTGCATGAATGGGACTCCAAAAACTTCAATTTTAATGAACCTCATTAATTATGTATGATGCAAATGGCACTTAAAGGTGGGTGCACATAAGGTGCACTTTGATTCTGTTATTCAGAGTAAGAGGTACATTGGCAATTAGTAGCATTTCTGTTTTGGTGATTAGTAAATCTCTTAAAGTTAGTCATTTCAAAAGATATATGCTTAAATTATTTTTTACTCAAAATGTTATCTTTAACAGAAGTTGTTATAAATTACAAGAGTGATGTCTTGAACTTTATGCATACAGGTGTTGTTCTTTTAAAAAGTTTATTTCAGTCCCATACGCAGTTGTACAGACAGACTTGCACTGTAAATGTCAACAGTATATGAAGGCTGATTTAAGGATCATCTGCAATTCTTACTAGTAATTCCTTGTACTTTGTATGTAACTATGGAAACCCACGGAGTCTGACATTATCCATATCTAGTATTTGTTGTTGATGTTAATGATATTTCTTAATTCATGTGTTCTGATAAACCTGTTGAAAAAATATGCTGTTGCTGTTACAGATATGTCTTCAATGATGTTTCTTAACAAAGGTATTATCAGTATTTGCTCAATATCCTAAGGATCTGTACCATCTGTGGCCTGGCTGCAAATCCTGAGGTTTGCCAACGCATTCCGTAAATTCTTCAAATTGTTATTTGTTATAGAATTTGAATGTGACATGCAAGCAGACTCTTGTGGCATGTTGCTGCTGGCTTTGAACCTCCGCACAATATATATCTGTATTGTCAGGGGTTCTAATCATAAGCTGTAAAGATATTACAAGTTATGTTGATTTGACCAATGTTATGTATGAAGACATTGTTGTTACTTGCAATATGTTGCATTAGTATGTATCACACACACAGTGTTATACATTTTCATTGCACCAGAATGCATACTATTTATGTTGACATATGGTGATCACAGAATGAAATGCATAAAAGGGTTCAGACATGAATATTATCATGAAATGTAACCACTATTCATAAAATGATGTGGTAAACACGATAAAAATAACAAAAACAAACCAACGTGTTCCACGGTGAAGCAGCCCTTTAATATTGTAATGTAAAAATAAAATAAATAAAATAAAATAAATAGCACCTCAGACTAAGTGCTTTCGCCTACTATTATCCAGGCATCATAAGAGTTATGTAGGTAATTACAACAATCACATATATATATATATATATATATATATATATATATATATATATATATATATATGTATATATATATATATATATATCTAGGAAATACAAGCTGACATAATCTCCTGTGTCTTTTTGCCAATTAAACAAATTGTTAAAATAAATATACAGGGCAGCCATGGTGGTGCAGCGGTTAGTGTTGCCACCTCACAGCAAGAGGTTCTCTGGTTCAATTCTCAGCTGGGGTGCCTTCTGTGTGGAGTCTGCATGTCCTCCCTGTGGTCGCGTGGATTTTCTCCGGGTGCTCCAGTTTCCTTCCACAGCCCAAAGACATGCTGTAGGTGGATTGGACACTCTAAATTGGCCCTAGGTGTGAGTGCATGTGTGTGTGTGTGCCTTCTGGGGAAGGTTGGGTGCCGGGCTGGCAACTCAACACCGTAAAACTCCACTGCCAATCATGAATGGACAGGTGATCTGTGTGGCGACCCCTAACCGGGAAAAGCTGAAAGAAGAAGAAGTTAAAATAAATATATAAAATCTGCATCTAGTGCCTTATTACATTAACTACAACTTTATACATCTTTATACATATGTAAATACTAACATTTTTTATGTTAATATTTTAAACATTAAAAATGTGTACAAAACCTGTTTTATACCTATTTCATTAAAACAGTTAATATAGGGACATACATTGCTTTTGCTAGGCTTATAAACCCATAAACCTATTCAAATGCATTTTTGCTCTTTTTTTCAAAATGCTGGTTACAGAAATGGTATCATTAATGCCAGGTCTAACCCTGGCATTCAATCTCAATTGCCATTCCATCTCCTTAATCTGCAGGTCTAGGTCTGGCTCTCCACCTCTAATATTAGTTGTCACTCTGTCAATGATAAAAAAGATAAACTTCTTAAAGCTGACACATTCTAAACTATGCGTATAAAGGGCACTAGTCATTTTTGTATTCTTAATGTCCCTATTGTGTTCCATGATCCTATCGTGCAACTTCCTAACAGTCTTACCTATATAAAATGGGGACCATGAAATACAGGTAGCAATGTAAACAACACATTTTGTATTGCAGTTCCAACTGCCTGGACACTGCAGATTCCTATTGTATGACTCAATCTGGATGTATGGTCTATCATTAATAAATCTACAGCTTGAGCAAAAACCTCATTTATTCATCTGAGATGTAAAATTATTCTTAAGCTTATCTGTATCCCTCTCCAAAAGTTCTTTAATATTTTTACTCCTGCTATAAACAATTCCGGGCTCAAGACCTAGTTTATTCTTGAAATCATTATCAGATAAGCCTCCCCAGATTTTTTTCATACTCCATTTCAATTGTGAAGCATCTTGATTAAATGGTATAATCATAACGTCATTTTTGAAACATCTCCTTGGTTTACGTTTATCTTACTCTGCCCTCCTTTTAGAATAGGAATAAACCTGGTAGTACAATTCCTGATTATCTCTTTCCTTATTGATAAAAGGAGCTTGATGGTGTAACCCTTGTCTTTTAGCATCCCTATCAATGCAAACGGTTCTTGAGCAAATTTTGTATCATCACTGACTAATCGGTATAATCTGACCATTTGGCCCTTTACTACACTTCTGCATTGATGTTCAGGGTGACAACTATCATAGTGTAGTAGCATATTGGCATAGGTCTTTTTTCTGAATATACTGGAGGACAATTCACCTGTAATGATATATTTTGCTAATAAAATATCTAGACAGTCAATTTCATTAGGATGAACCCTGTAAGTAAATTTTAAGAACGGGGTAGTACTGTTAATATATTCCAAAAATTCCAACAATTCCTCCTGTGTGCCTGTCCAAACCATCAGTACATCACCCAAAAATCTGTAGTAAATATGGATTTTGGATGTGAAAGAAGATGACAAAATACTTTTTTCCCACTGGGCAAAAAACAAGTTGGCAAATACTGGGGCACATTTTGCCCCATAGCCACACCAGATTTTTGCTGAAAATATTCAAAAAAGTTGTTCTTAAGTACTACTTCTAATAAGTCTGATGGAAGATTGACTCTTCTTTGCTTGAAATGTCCACTTTGTATTAAGCATTCTGAAAAATATTCTAAGCCAATGCCGTGAGAAATTACAGTAAATAAAACATCAGTGGCTACAAATAGGTGATCCCTAGCTGTCCTTGTTGTTTTTAATTGCACAAGGCAGTGCCACGAGTCTCTCAAGATATGTGTAATGTTACTCACAACTATTTTAGAAATTAATTTAGGAATGCAGCTAATGGTTCAGTCTTTGAGTTAAGAGCAGCTACGATTGTCCTAAAAGGGGGGGGGGGTCATTTAGGTTTTTATGTATTTTAGGTATTCTGAAAAGTGACCGGAATCCTAGGTGTGTCAACTCTCAAAAAATCATACTCATCAAGGGTGAGGGTATCTTGAGTTAAAGCATCAAATAACAGAATATCAGTCTTAGCGTATGCTCTATTAATTTCACTCATAGAAACTCTCTCATAGTTATAATCATCATTAAGTAATGAATACATTTTGCATACATAATCAAATTGTTTCATGATTACTAACCCCCCCCCCACACCCTTGTCTGGCTTCATCACCCTATATTCTTTGTTGGTTGATAACTCCTTAAGGCCAGTCTCTCATTGTATGAAAGGTTCTCACATCTGGAATGGCTTGTTTTTAAAATTTCCCTGAAGTCATTTTCCACAAATGTTTCAAATATATTAACTAAAGGGTTGCAAGGAGGCAAAAAAGTGCTTTTATGTTTTAATGTAAATGATTCAGTTTTGAGTACCTGATTTTTACTCAGGAAAAATAACCTTAAATTTAGTTGCCTGGTGTAAAGTCGTAAATTAATCAGGAGTTTAACAATGTCAGTCTTAAATCCTGACACAAAACTGAAACCTTTCTTCAAAAGTGTAACATGTTAATTTTTCAGTGTAAAATCACTAAGGTTATAAATAGTGCCAGAATTGTAATTCACAATGCCTGGCGTTTGCTCCCTAGTGATCAAGCTGTTAGTATTATAAACATTCACCATAGTATTGGCATCTTGAATAGATTTAGACATTAATGAACTTGGGTTAAAATCAATAAAAGTGTCTAAACCAGGTAATGCATAATCATTCATCAACATCTCCTCCCTCTCCCCCAATTCCTCCCCCTCACTGAATGACCCCTGGGTGCTCCTTGAAAGGAGTGACCATGTTGTGCTAGTTGTTGTTGATTTATCAAGCCCTCCAAGCATCTGAACGGGGGCAGCTGTTCTAAAAAAATAATTGTTAACATTTTCTTTCACATTTGTTTGATTGTCATAATTGCCCATGGTGCCATTATTATTAACATTAACAATTTCCAGATCATTCATAATAACAGGAGGAGGATCAAGGTATGCTCTTTTCTGAGAATAATCATCCTTGTCTCCATCTAGCTTATTTTGTTTATGTTTGCTATTGTTTTCAGCAAAGCTCTTAATATCATAGGTTCATAGGTAGGTGCTAGGCTATCGGTCCAAGGGCCTATGTAAGCCTAGCCAACAAGGTTCCCTGGCTTATGCCACCCAAGAAAGTTATTTTCCTGTGCCACTGTTGAGCAGAGACACAGAAGGGTGTATTTCCTATTTCCCATCCACTCATCAAAATTTTTCTTGAAGAGTGCTAATGAAGAACTTTGCTTGACATAGATGGGTAGCCTGTTCCAGAGTATGGGAAGTCTCTGGGACAGGAATCTATCCCTCCAGCATGTCCTGTTTATTGTGGTGACAAGAGTTGGTCCCTAGAGCATGTAGCTCAGAGGGAATGGGATTTCTTTAGGTGTAGCATGTCCAACAGCTCTGGGTTTGACATAGCTTTATATGTTAGGCAGAGATCACCTCGGAGTAGGCGATATGCTATGGAGTAAAGCTGGAGTTTTTTGAGGCAGTCAGTGTAGGGCATTTGTTTGAGGCCAGTAATCCTCTTTGTGAGGTACTTCTGTGGCCTTTCCAGCTGCTGCAGATGTCTTGTGAGGTACATTCCAAAAGGGGCGTTGTACTCTATAATGGGTCTAATGAGTGTCGAGTAGAGGGGAACAATGACCTCTTTTTTCCTGCATGAGAACCCTTTTATGATGGGGTGTGCCATGTAGAAGGACTTCCTGACTACTGTGGTGATGTGACTATCAAAGGAGAAACTACTGTCCACCTGGGTCCCAAGGTCTCTTATCACGCATTCGGTGTTAAGTAGATTGCTGCCTATGTGGTAGTTTGTGGATACAGAGTTTTTATCTATCTGACATTTGCCCAAACAATAAATCACTCACACTACTTTCGTTCAGTAACTTAATGTCACTCTCAAGCTTTAACAATTTACGTTCATTGTCTTTTATGATAATATGCATCACCTCAAGTCCTGTTCTGTCAAATAAATCCAGTAAGTCCTGATGCATGGGGGAGTCTTTTTCAGTTCTCACAGGAAATTTCTAGAGTCAAAGTCCCTTAGGTACTTGCTTTAATTTTGTCGATTGTACCAAAAACGCATTATCCAACTGTAATGACTTATATTTTCTTCCCAAGTATTCCAGGGTGGTCAACTGAGTTTGTAAAGAGCCAAAATTATTGTTCTGTCGCTCGCAATAGAATGTGTAATCCAAAGATGGTGTCTGGAACAAACCATTAAGTCCGTTAGTGCAGGTAGTATAGAATTAATATTTCTCTCACCAACATCTGTAGAGCCCAGAATTGGAGTATGTAAAGTGAAAATTTCTTCTTGGGTAGCAGTCAAAGTCTGTTCAGACACTCGTTGTCTTCTTATATTGTTCAAACTGGTAGCCAGTTCACAAACCATATTGGTAAGTTCTTTCACCTTCTCTTCTAATGAAATGGGCCACTCCATTATAGATACTCGAGTTTAAAACACAGAAACCAGGAAGTGTAACCACTATTCGTAAAACGATGTGGTAAACATGATAAAAATAACAAAAACAAACCAACATGTTCCACAGTGAAGCAGTCCTTTAATATTGCAATGTAAAAATAAAATAAAATAAATAGCACCTCAGACTAATATATATATATATATGAAATACAAGCTAACATCTGTGACCAGCATTTTAAAAAAAAGAGCAAAATGCAACTGAATAGTTTAAAGGTTTATAAGCATAGCAAAAGCAATGTATGTCCCTATATTAACTGTTTTAATGAAATAAATGAAATAGGTTTAAAACAGGTTTATGAACACATTTTTAATGTTTTAACATAGTAACATAAAAAGTTTTAGTATTTACATATGTATAAAGATGTTGATCAAAAACACCAAAAAATCAGGAGAAAACCAGGTCTTTTAGCGTAAAATGATATCATTTGCTATTTGTCAAAGGCGACTTCATCAGAAATACAACTCACTACTACAAAAGCACACTTAAAATACTGTCAGCAAGTGAACAATTAATTGTATAACAAGCTGTTCAACTCATGAAACAATTATTAAGTTGACGTGAAGCATCAATTAACTTAATCCCATAGACTACTGTTTGCAGTAAAAAATGCATCTCAGTAAAAACTTTATAAAGATGTATAAAGTTATAGTGGCAAAAGATGCATATTTTATATATTTACTTTAATAATTTGTTTAACTGGCAAAAAGACACAGGAGATGATGTCAGCTTGCATTTCCTATATATATATATATATATATATATATATATATGTGTGTGTGTGTGTGTGTGTGTGTGTGTGTGTGTGTGTGATTGTTGTAAGTACCTACATGACTCTAATGATGCCTGGGTAATAGCAGCTGAAAGCACTTAGACTGAGGTGCTATTTATTTTATTTTATTTTTACATTACAATATTAAAGGACTGCTTCACTGTGGAACACGTTGGTTTGAATTTGATATTTTTATCATTAATATTATCATGTGTGTATCACTGTCTTCAAATGGTCAACCATCCTAGGGTTGACTTCTCCTTCCAGGAAAATGACATCATAATTGATGCTCTCCACCAACAGGGAATGAGTCTCCAAGGCCATTCAGGTGATACTATTTGTAGAAATGAAATCTGGACAGACTTTACCAACATGATCAATGTAGCTGGAAGCCAAATCTGATCCCAGAAAGCCTGTAGACAATGTTGTTTCGACATGACCCTGCATGCAGCCAGCAGAGTGACACGTTTTGAGAGATCAAGGAATGCCACCAGTAATGGACTACCACTGACTCTCCCCTGATGACATCACAATATAACTGGCGTGATGCATCTCTGGTGGTGGGATTGAAGCTGGAGTTCCAGGATGAATATGTGTGCCTTTGTTTCCATTACAGGGCTGTGTATTGAGACAATCACTGCTTATTGCATATTCATATATTGCTGTTTTTGATTTAGAGCAGCAGAGTTGAGTCATGCACACACATCCCCACAGAGTGATTATGGTGAATGTAAGTCTAAGTAATCAATAATGCCCGACAGATTGTGTGTGTCAATGTGTAATTAATGCTCTCCCAGGGCTGCTATGAGGCCCAACACCACAGGCGGATGGTCTCTAAACCCGTAAAAAGGTGTTAATTACACATTAACACACACCCTGGAGGGCATTAGTACACTTAGAAAATGGGTTGCCTGTAAAATCACTGTGTTTTATTTATTTATTTTTTTAAGTACTCATTATTTTTTGTATGTATTTTTGATGTAAAATAGTTCCTCTGGTTAATGTTTCAAAATCACTGTAGTATATGTTAATGGTGTTGGAGGAAGCATTTTACATCCAAAATATAACACTTAAAAAATATCCCGGCATTTACTTTATTTTTTGGTACCCTACTCCTAAAATGTTTGGTTTGTTGCCAATCATTGGAGATTGAATTTACTAAATAATGGCAAACATCTGAGTTTCAGACTATTGTTTTCTTCAGAAAATTCACACTAACATAAATCCTTTTAATTAAGCAAGTTTGTAATTTTACAAAAGCAGTAATTAAAATATTTTGCTATTTTTGAGCCTCTCTTCCCTTTTCATTTTAGGCTTTATTCAGATTTCTTCAGGTGAAAGGTCCAGAGGTATGCAAAGATCTTTACTGTCACTCTCATTCAGTCTCTCACGCAAACCCCTGTTTCAGAAAATGTATGCTAACACAAATCCTAATAATCAAATAAAATATGTTCCTATTTTGAGTCTTTGTCCCCTGTTTATTTTAGGTTTATCCAAATATTTTGAGCTAAGAGTTAAGAGAGCATACCTTTCAACTCTCCAGATTTTTGCAGAATGTCCAGATTTTTGGCTTGTATGTTTGGTCCTATCCTCATAAAATGTGTAGTTTTCTGGCAAATCACTGGGGATTTTTGTCATTAAATAATGACAGACGTTTGAGTTTCAGACTTCATATCCTTCAGATACTACATGCAAATGGAAACCCTGTCGTTCTAGCAACTTTCTAAGTTTATAAGAGCAATATTTAAAATCTGTCCTATTTTTGGTTGTTTATCCATTGTTATTTGTGGCTCTATCCAAGTTTCTTGCGCTGAGAGGTTGAGAGGTATGGTCAAGAGGTACACAAACTTCTTAACTGCTGCTGCTGCTGCTGCCAGGGGATCAGTCGATCTCTCTCACTCTTCAGTGTCACACACACACACACACACACACACACACACACACACACACACACACACACACACACACACACACACACACACACACACACACACACACACACACACACACACACATAAACATAAACATAAACACACGTGCGCGTGCACATACACACACTTTTTTGGTTTCATTTATTTTATACTCGCTAAACAGCAAAAGCGCTGCTTAGTGAGTATAAGATAACAGCTCGATCAGTCTATCACTCTCATACATGCATTCACTCTCACACACAGACATATACACATACACGTTTTTTTTTTTTATTTTAATTTTTTTCTTTATTATTTTACACTCACTAAACAGCAAAATCACTACTAGGCAAGTGTAAAATATTGACGGCCATTAGTTTTTTCAGTCCGAGGTCCATGGCAGCTTAATATGTTACCATGAAGCGGCAGACTTGTTTTAAAGCAGGCATTACTTGTACATTAATGCCCCGCTGGATTACATTTATTCTACAGTCAGGGTGCTGATGTACAGTGTGTCCACTCTCTAACAACATGTATTGATACAACTGAGATACTGACAGAGCAGTCCAAACATTGGTAATGCTGTTTGAATTAATATTCACAGGTCAATGTACTTTGGGACTAAACCAGGGAATGGCAGGTGAGTATCTCTATGCTGTTACTGTGAAAATTCAACCTCATTTTACGGCACTGCTGTTTACTGTTATATTGTTATTTCCCTACCATTGTACACTACAGGTACATCCAGAGGAGGGCAGGCCATGCATTTTTAAGTGCAGACAGATTGAGTATGTTACAGCAAAATTGCTATAGGTTTTAAAAATGTGTAGCACATGATACCTGGCATTTTTGTCAATATTTGTCAACACAGGCCCATCTGGTGTACAGTTGCAACATCCATCACGAGTATTTGCAGCCCATATTACTGTGTTATATACGTGATGCTGTCAGTATTCTTTTAAATACATGACTGTGCTGTCTTTCTTTTTACTTTCCCACTGCAGGATCCACTATACAGCCCACAACTTCTTCACAGCAGGAGTCTGTTAGTGGTATGGTATTATGTATGTTTCATACCTGTCCTTGCTGTTGAACCTGTAGTTGACCTCCATTAATACAGTGTGCTTCTTATTAGTCCTAGGTCAGTCTGCATCAATGTCCTCAAGTGCACATATGAGTGGTATGTGTATGTCACACATTCCATATGTCTTAACTGCTCTCATCTGCGCATATGAGTGGTATGTGTATGTCACACACTCCGTATGTTTTAACTGCTCTCATCTGCACATATGAGTGGTATGTGTATGTCACACATTCCGTATGTTTTAACTGCTCTCATCTGCACATATGAGTGGTATGTGTATGTCACACATTCCGTATGTTTTAACTGCTCTCATCTGCACATAGGAGTGGTATGTGTATGTCACACATTCCATATGTTTTAACTGCTCTCATCTGCACATATGAGTGGTATGTGTATGTCACACATTCCATATGTTTTAACTGCTCTCATCTGCACATATGAGTGGTATGTGTATGTCACACACTCCGTATGTTTTAACTGCTCTCATCTGCACATATGAGTGGTATGTGTATGTCACACATTCCGTATGTTTTAACTGCTCTCATCTGCACATATGAGTGGTATGTGTATGTCACACATTCCGTATGTTTTAACTGCTCTCATCTGCACATATGAGTGGTATGTGTATGTCACACACTCCGTATGTTTTAACTGCTCTCATCTGCACATATGAGTGGTATGTGTATGTCACACATTCCGTATGTTTTAACTGCTCTCATCTGCACATATGAGTGGTATGTGTATGTCACACATTCCGTATGTTTTAACTGCTCTCATCTGCACATATGAGTGGTATGTGTATGTCACACATTCCGTATGTTTTAACAGATCTCATCTAGTTAATGCTGTAAATGATGAGATCGATAAAGCTGTTTTTCCCTACAGTAGTTGAAGTTCATCCCTATTAAATACCGCCATCATCTCATGAGTTGTTATCAGTTGTGTTTTTTTATTCATCACATATGTCATGTATGCTGGCCATGTAAACAGATTATATAATTTATTTATGTAGAACCAGTAAAATATACATACAGTAAACTGCATGTAAAGTTATTATTATTTTTAACACTGCAGTGAGATGTATATGCCATTTGTCTTTGATGATATCCATCATTTGATGTAGGCACATTGTCCTGATGTGTGTCTTTGTATCTTGTTGCACATCAACTATCTGTATCATCCAGCTACCCATCCAGTGATCATGATAGTGTTTAAGATATGTCTCAGCATGGTAGTATGGTCCCTGCCACACAGGACCTCCAGTTGTTTGGAAAGTCCATCCATCAAGTTGACAGTGATGTTGTAGCAGATGTAGTCTCAGTTGAGGAGGTCCACTTGTCTAACCATTCGGAGGATGCTACAGCAGTTGATGTTGGACAGGGTGAGGCTGTTGACCGACACACCACAGTAAAAAGCACTGCTCCTGGCAGGTGCACACAACAACAAGGAACAGGGCATCATGGTAGACATAGGCAAGCAGATGTTGTGCATGGCCAGGTGTCAGAGTGTGTCCACCTCCTGCTGCAGGCAAATGAATGGTCATTGCAACGGCATCATTCATACATCCATCCACTTGCCCATGCCACAGATTGTGTAGTGCATCAGCTACGTGTCATGTGTGAAGGACAAGAATGCACACACAGTGAGATTGTGGCTGCATTGGCTGCACAGAATGAGAGTATGCTAGCTGCAGCATGGTCAGTGGAAACCCTGGCCTCCACAGTACTGCAGTAGTGTCATTTTACCAGAGAATTCTGTGTTCCCTGACTGTGCTCAGCAGATTACAACCTGTGAGAGGCAAGCCACTAGTCTGCAGAACCACCACTGCCCATCGAGAATCACTGTCTGTGGTCTAACCTGCACAGAGTTCAACTGCTGTCCCATCTGTTGTGGTCTCGCCAGTCACATGGCCTTCAACTCTAACTCCACACCTAAATCATCATTTCTTTGCCTACTTTAACTTAATTCAGAGATCTTGCTCAGAATACCTTTTCATAAATCTTTTGCATGCATGCCTCTGGCCTACCTTACTCATATTCTCAAACTTTCATTGTTTGTTTTTCTTATCCATTGTACCCATAATATTGTTTTCCTCTGTAATATTGTTAATTTGTCTCTATTCGTATGTATTTGTATGTCTGTTTGGGGATTTTCCCCTCGGGTCTCCACTGAAAAAGGGTAATTCTTACCCAGCTGGACCAACCCGGTTAACAAATGCAAATGCAAATAAATAAATAAATAAATAATAAACTTGCTGTCATGTTCCTTCATCTCAAATGTGTGCTATAGCTCCATTCATCTCCTTTGTGGTGGAACCAGGGCAAGATGTGTCTGTAAATGGTTGGGCCAGAACTGATCATAGTGTGAGACATCAGTGAGGTTGCCCTAGACTGTGTTTGAGAGTGTCCAACAGTGCAGTACACATAGCTGGCTTCTCTTACTGAAATGCCATTATACTGTGATATGTTTCTTCTGAAATGAAAATTTCTGCATTATGTCCTGAGTAATTTTTCTTTTTTCATGTTATTATATTGTAGAGATATATATGTGTGGCACTGATATGTGCTTCTTATTATTTAGCATACAGCAAGTGATACAACAATCTGAGTTTGTATGCATGCCTGTGTCAGTTATGATCCCTGTTTTTACACATTTGCATATGTCATATTGGAATATGTTATGCTCATATTATGTGTGATGCTCAGTTTGTACATCTAGAGGGTACTTGCCATTAGATGCAATCTGTGTTGCTGTGGTGGGGCAACACCTAAACATCAATGTTCAGTCTGTGTACTCTTGTACATGTGGCTTGTCATGACTCAGATGTCTGGGTGAGATGCTGCTGTATTGCTTGGGCCTGCACTTGTGATCACCACACCTTTCAACTGTCGAGATGTTTGAAAAAACGTCCATATTATTACTTCATGTTTTTCATCTGTTCCTCACAAAATTTGTGGTTTTCTGGCAAATTGCTGAGGATTGACACCACTAAATATTTATTTATTTATTTAACATTTGTTTACTGGGAAAGTCTGACTTAGAATGAGACAATTTTCAGTGGAGGCCCGGGAAGAAATGGTCCAGATGCATGTCTTTGTAACATGGGAGGAAACCACAGCACCTGGATGAAACCCACATGAATGCAAGGAGGACATGCAGACTCTGCACAGAAGGCATCCCAGCTGTGAATCAAACTGAAGAACCTCTTGTGACAATGCAAACCACTGCACCATTGCACCATCCAAAATAATAACATACATTTAAGTTTCAGACTTCTTATCCTTCAAAAAAAAATGCATGCAAACAGAAATCCTGTTATTCTAGAACTTTGTAAGTCTATAGGAACAATATTTAACATCTGTCCCTGTTTTTGGGCTTTTGTCCTCCCATTATTTTAGGCTTTGTCAAGATTTCTTAAACTAAAAGGTTGAGAGGTATGATGGTCACACCCTATGTTGCCTACTCCTGTGACTTTTGTCCCCATGTTCTCCTGCCCCTCCTCAGATACTTGTGGGATATCCTTTTCAGATATTTGGGGTTTTTGGGGTAGTTCACTCACACCTACAGCTGGAGGACCACCATGTGCTCTGGTTAGCATGTTGTGAAGCATGGCGAACATTGTTATCATCTTTGCTGCATTTTCAGGTGTGTGTTGCAATGCACCCCTGGATTTATCCAGACATCTGAACCTAGCTTTCAGTACACCAAACACACACTCTTTGGTATTTCTCATTGTTGTATGTGCTGTATTGTAGCCCTCCTGTGCATGGTTTGATGGTTCACAGTACGTGGCCATTAGCCATGGCTCAAAGGGTAACCACAGTTACCTGTTGTGGGGAATAAAAACACTTTTAGTCTGAATGGATATTGTTGTGCTCCTGTACTTACCTAGTAGAAGTCTCTCAGGTATTTCACCTTGCTGGAATACAGCCCTCAGTCCATTTTCCTTCTGAATGACAGCATCATAGACACTTCCAGGTTATGTTACCATGATGTTTGTTATGCTGTCATCTGCTGCACACACAACTTGGCCACCCTTTTCTGTTTATGTATTGGTCTGTTTAACAATATACTGGTATCTTGATAGGTATGTGTGTGCAATCTATTGCACCGAGTACGTATGGGAAGTTTGCAATGTTATAAAACTGGTACATTATAGTTCTCTGCTCCATAGGGATGGATGGAAAGTGCATGTAATCATCCACCTTGCTGCACATTGCTTCCAGGAATTTTGCAAGGATATAACTGGCAGTTGTCTGTGATACTCCCACAGCATCCTTCATGTATCTCTGGAATGTCCCAGATGCAAGTACACCCAGACTGAGACACACTTTGATTTCAAGGGGGATGGGGGTTTCCTTGCAGGATCTGCACAGACATGTGAAACCCACATGTTGCAGACAGCCTTCACCACTTCTCTGTATAGATGGTATCTGCCAATTATTTGCTGGTCTGACAACTGGTTTAGTTGGTGCCTTGCTCTGACTCTAGCTAGCTGCTTTCTAGGGTGCACAGCCACAGTCTCATTTATGGCTTGCATCGCTGCAGCTTGTTGCAGTATATTAACCGTAGGTTGCATTTTTATATATTTTTTGATTGTTTCAAATGGATTTTTCCATAATCTGTGCTATTTGCTTAAATTCCTTGGGGTCTGGAAAGTATGTGCTGAGGATTTCAAAAACGGAGTTAGCGTGGTTGTTTGTCACATTTCATTTGCATTATGTGCACACAATGTGTTTTGAAATCAGACCGGATTACCTAGAATCTCTAATTATCATATCCTGAATACTTAAGTGCTTGGTCTACCTTCAGCGAATCTTCTGGAATCGTGTCTGCACCACATGTGCTGAAGTCTTCCTTCTACATGCTGTGCTGTCCACAAATAGCTTCTGCAAACTTTATGGAATCCAGCCTAGTATCTTAATGCTTTGATGCTAAGACAAACCTTAGTTTACATCCCTAATGGGTCACAGACTAATGAATAAGCGTATGTGGAATCCAGCCCAGTATCTTAATGCATTGATGCTAAGACAAACATTAGTTTACATCCCTAATGGGTCACAGACTAATGAATAGGCTTATGTGGAATCCAGCCCAGTATCTTAATGCATTGATGCTAAGACAAAAATTAGTTTACATCCCTAATGGGTCACAGACTAATGAATAGGCTTATGTGGAATCCAGCCCAGTATTTTAATGCATTGACACTAAGACAAACATTAGTTTACATCCCTAATGGGTCACAGACTAATGAATAGGCTTATGTGGAATCCAGCCCAGTATCTTAATGCATTGATGCTAAGACAAACATTAGTTTACATCCCTAATGGGTCACAGACATATGAATAGGCTTATGTGGAACAAAGCAAAGCCCTGTTGAATACCTTGAATAGATGGATCACTGCTGGTGATTTTAATCGAAGCTGGATTCATTCTGACCCCTGTGATATTGCACTAGATAACTAGATTTGGGTTTGTGTAGCAAATTACCAAAACTACTTAATATTTTATTTATTTATTTACCTGGAAAGTCCAACTGGGACAGAGCTCATTTTCAGTGGAGACCCAGGAAGAAACACTCCAGACGCATGTCTTTGGAATCTGGAAGGAAACCGGAGAAGTCAGAGAATACCCACACAGGCACAGGGAGGACATGCAGACTCTGCACAGAAGGCACCCCAGCTGAAAATTGAACCGGAGAATCTCTTGCTGTGAGGCAACAATGCTAACAGCTGCAACACTGTGCCGCCATTTTAGTACTAGAAATGTGTCTTTAATACACTGGATATTAGTAGATGATAAGTTAAAAGTGTTAAACTGTGAGTTGGTATATGATGCAATTACTAATCACTTAACAAACATATCACATCTTGATGTGACAAAACAAATAAGAGAAAATGATTATAGTGTTTGTAAATTTATTTAAATAAAGAAGAGTGTAATGGATTGGCCATACCTCAGGTATAGAGGGTTAATGAGAAAACATGGATATTTATGCATAATATAGCATTAGTTACAGGTGAAGCATTACCTATGCACAAAATTTAAGTAAGATACGGGTCCCTTGGTGTGATGCAGAAGTGACTGACATAGTAAATTAAAAAGGGGTAGACTGCTTAAACTGTATTAAAGCTGGGTTCAAAGTATATTGGATACAAAAATATACAGAAGTTATTGTAAAGTTTCATGTGAAAACAGATGCAGAGCTATTAGCTTAAAAAGATAAAATGGAAGTTCATGCAAAACATTTTAAGAAGATCAATGTATTATTTTGTAAAAAATATGCTACCTACAAATTCTACAAACAGAAAATGAGAAATCTCTCTGATCACAAATATGAGAAAGCTTGTATTTAATGAGTTCTCAATTAGTTTTCAAATACAACAATGAGATTAATGAAGCTTATGCTTGCTTTGCAGTCTTAAGAAGAAGGGCTCAACCTTTTATATTACAAAATGGAACAGATTTAAGGTTCTTAAAAATTTATTTTGGCCAGTATGAATTTGTTTACCTCATAGAAATTGCTGAATGCTTTCCTTGATCAATGGAAGATATGAATACTAGTCCTGCTATTTAAAAAGAGTAGTAGAGATAACCTTTGGAATTGGAGACCTATTGCTTTACATCTTTTCTCTCAAAAATATTAGAAAACTTACTGGCTGAACAACTAAGAGTACTTTAGTGGAAATGGTCTCCTGGGTGATTTTCGACATAGTTTTACTAAACTCTTGATTATGATTTTCAGACTGTGTCATGTCTTTCAAGCACATGACATCTCCCTTTAGTATTAATCATTACTGGCCTAGGTAAAACTTTAGATATTGTTTTGCACAAGCCTAATGTATCACCATTATAAATAAATGGTGTAGGATATCATGCACTTCAGTGGATTTATTCTTACCAAAGTAGTAAGAAAATATAAATAAGGTTTACTCTGACAGTCAGTGTGGAACATTAAGGCTGTGCGCTGCTAACAAGTTGCTTTGTGTAGTTCGGGGTTTATTACCTTAGCCTCCATTTGCCTACTGTGTGACTCTGAGCCAGCCAGTTACCCAGACAGTCCTCCTGGGCTGAACCTGAAGAAGGTCCATGTGGATCAGTACATACCCTGGTTAACAAATGCAACAACATATGGCAGGCTGATTATGTGTCAATTATATGTGGTGACAGAATAGCCTATACTGGGATCATTGTTTTATGGGAATGCTATAACTTGTTGCAGAACATGTTGCCGTGACTTGAAATATATATGTATATATATATATATATATATATTTAAGTGAAGTACTGTATTGTTGATGCTTCAATGCATCTGATTTTGCTTTGTCACAAGTGCTGCTACTGTCTCTGAGGTCATAAGACCCAGAGAAAAAGCAAAGAGTGATTTTTATGGTTAGTTTTCTCTGAGTGTGTGACCTTGAAGTTACTATATTTAGAGATCAAGGGTGCAAAGACACAGAATCTCTACACTCAGGTATGGAAGTGTGCAATCCCCTGCAAAAATGAAGTTTAATCAATGATGTGCGATGGTATTCATTGCAATATTTTGTGTTAGTATTATAGTGAGGCTTAGATAATGTGTGTGTGTGTGTGTGTGTGTGTGTGTGTGTGTGTGTGTGTGTGTGTGTGTGTGTGTGTGTGTGTGTGTGTGTGTGTGTGATATCTCTCAACTGTACAGATTTTTGCAGAATGCCCACATTTTTGCCTCGTATTTTAGGTCCATTTTTTCATACAATTGTGGACTTCTTTCATATTAGTGGCAAATCATTAAAGACTGAAGTTAGAAAATAATGAAAGACATTTGAGTTTCAGACTTCATACCTATCACAAAATTCATGCTAATGCAAAACCTGTTATTCTATCAACTTTCTAAGTTTGTTTGGGCAATATTTAAAATTTGTTCCTATTTTTTGGGCCTTTTTCCCACTTTTATTTATGGTTTTGTTTAGATTTCTTTCTCTAAGAGGATGAGAGGTGTGTGTGTGTGTGTGTGTGTGTGTGTGTGTGTGTGTGTGTGTGTGTGTGTGTGTGTGTGTGTGTGTGTCCATGTGTTTTCTGGTTACTCCAGTTTTCTCCCAAATGCATACTGGTTAAGTAATCACTCTAAACAACCCATGTATATTATATTTAACATGTGGCCTGTGTCTTGACTGAAAAAGAGTTAGATGAAAACTTCACTTTCCTAATTATAAACAAAATTTTAAAAAATCGAATAAGGCAATTTGCTGCAAGTAGTGAGAGGTAGTGTGATTGCTACCCATGTTCCATAGCTTTCTGGTAGTTATGCAGAGGATTAAGGCTATGAGCTGCTTCCTATAATCCAAGGTTTGATTCCCTTAACTTCCATTTACCTACTGTGTAACTTTAAGCAAGTCACTTAACCAGACAGTGCTTCAGAATAATGGAGAAATTGGGCTAAGCTCTTCAATGGTCTCATGGAGTTTATGTCTAGTCAGTGACTATGGGTCTGTATCATTATATTCAGTGAAGTGTTTAACTAATGATGCACGGGTGCTGTTAGATAAATTCCTCGTTATTAATGTTTAAGTATAATTTTGCAATTTATGCTGCTTTTAATAAAAAAGTGGATGTTAATTTATTTACATTTGTTTACTAGGGTAAAGCATTAATTTACGTAGATCCATCGATAACAATTTAGCATGCTATACTACATTTTATGCTCGAAGGCCATTGTGTTCCCAATGTAAACTGTATAAAGGTTCCACAGAGCTCTCTTTGTAAGAGAAAGTATAATTTGCAACTGGTCTGTTTGCTTAAACAAATACAAGCCACTGCCTTTTGTAATAAGTGACAGGCTTGTCAGCAGCAGATTACTGTACACAAGCAGTAATATGCATTCAGCATGTCCCAGTTTTAAAAGCCATTAAGTAGAAAAATAGGTATTCTGTAGTATGGAGTCTTTTATCTAAAGATCTATGTACACATTGAAGAAGTTGTGGAAAAGTTATTTTATGAAAATGGTGTTATAATTGCTTTTGCTGTCCTGTTTAATATGTGTCTGTGTTTGGTTCCTGAAAATAGGTTATGCTGAATTATTTGCAAGTTTAAAAAATAAAAGTAAGTGAACCAAATTTTGAATCATTTGCAAGTTTAAATAAATAAAACAAAGTGAATCAAATGTTGAATCATTTGCAGGTTTAAAAAATAAAACTAAGTGCACCACAGCCGGCCTTAGGCATAGGCCAACTAGGTGGCCACCTAGGGTACCGGTCTAGCAGGGGCACTTTTTCAGTATTTATTTGGTGAAGGTAGACCAAGATGGGGGTGCCAGGTAATGTGTTGGGGGGCACCATGGAGCCCTTTTGCCTAAGGCACCAGTTGACCTAGGGCCACTCCTGAAATGCACCAAATGCCATCAAGAAGAAGAAGAAGTACAGAGCAATGAGTAGGTTACTGTGCACTGTAGGAAGAAGAGAAAGATCTGCACATACTATTCTACCCTTGGAAGTAGGAGGGAAGATGGTTTGGTGGGCAGTACTTTTCCTTTAGAAAGATTTGGTGTCTAATAATATATGGTAGCTGAACTCAGGCACCACAGATATTTAAACTCAAGAACAAATTTCACCATCATTACGGCCATCTTCAGCAACTCAGTTGGAGCTTCTGAAACTGTATGTTTTTGTGTGTGTGTGTGTGTGTGTGTGTGTGTGTGTGTGTGTGTGTGTGTGTGTGTGTGTGTGTGTGTAGACAGAGAGTGAGAGACATATACAGGCGTCTTGGCCTAGGACAACAGGTACAGAATAAAACAAACACAGTCTTTAAGATTGTAAATGAAATGTTGACTTTTACTGAAGGTAAAATAATGAAAACAAAGCAGAATTTCTTCAGTTCAAGTGCGAGTATAAGAATACTGAGTTGTCTAAACCAAACAATTGCAGGAATGCAGCTTGTCTCCATGTCCTTTTAACTCCAGCACAGGCTATGGGCTCATTTCAGTTGCTGACAACAGTTTATTCATAACAACAACAAAAAAAATAAAACAGTCCCTGTAACCAAGTCCAGTACAAAACATAGTCTTTAAATAATGTTTTAAAAGTGAACATTCTTTCCCCAGTATATAACAGGTTTATGCATAAACTATAGAAATAATATACATGTTTCATGCTAATATTCATGCTTCCACTCACCAGCAAACAGAGGCCCTTCTTCTATGAGACTAATAACTTGCAGGGTATAGCAGCATCACCAGTGCTTCAAGAGATAATCTCCAGCCACTCTTTCCGAACTTTCCCCGAAACTAAGATTCCTCAGTTCTAGGGTAAAATCTAGCCCTTTTCAGTTATAAAGAAAATCTACTTGACACAAATACTCCTCTTCTTAAGGACAACTTCCCCAAAGCCACTCACTCACTCACTCACTCTTCCTCTCAAGTAGTGGATTTTTAAATCTCCCTCTTACTAAAGCTCCACCCTCCCTTAGTTTCCTCCTGGCCTTAGCTTCTAGAGAAAATTGACCCTTTCTTCTCCAGGATCTACTCATGGCTCTCAGGTCATGCCATATCAAGTTAGTACTTACTAATGCATACTTCATTTACATTCTGTTTATGGACTACACATAGCATAACTCCCACGGCAGAGCAGTGGGGCAGCATGGACATTGCTGAGAGGCTGAGAAAGACTGCCTACTTTATTCTTCATAGAGCTGGATCATGCAGGACTTTAAAATGCTGGAGGGACAGTGGTCATTTGTCAACATTTTATTATTTACTCTGTGTTGTGACAACCACTGAAGAAGGATAAAATCTGTCTTTGATGTAAAGAGGAAGCTTAACAAATAATACCTGAGACAGGTAAGTGCCCACTTAATCACCAAATAAATATTTTATTAATTGTAGAATAACTAGACTCTTGAGGCCTGAGCTTATGGTTAAGGAAAGAAACAGGATGTTCTTCTCCATGATACTCCTGTGGGATAAGACAACATCCAGGTCAACCGCAGACATGTTATTATGCACAATAAAAGGTCTCAATAATCAGGTATAAAGAAGAGAGATGAGAAATGCAAAGCCTTCTTTTGACTTATGAAGGCAGCATCAGTGTTAACAGCCCACTTGACTCTTTAGGGAACTTTAGCCTTAGTGAGTTCCATCAAAGGATAGGCTACCACTACAAAATCAGATATAAACTTGCTATAAAAACCTGCCATTCTGAAAACAGCTCTGATGTGCTTCTTGGAAACTGGTTGGGGCCATTTCTGTACTGCCTTCACTTTTTCTGATTGTGGATTTACAGCTCTCATCCCTAGGACAAATCTCAGCACCTTACATTTTGAGGATGTAGCTGTCTGCCATAGGTTTCCAACACAGCTTGCATCTTAGACAAATATCAGTTCCAGTCTTCACTAAAGATTAATATATCATTTAAATATGCTACTAAATAGTGATTAGGGGAACTCAAAATTGTATCCAAGTGTTTGTAAATCAAATGGCATGACTAGGAAAAAGGCTATCTAAGGTCAAAAGTGCTGTCTTTCCTGTTCTGTGGGTGCCAGCTCAGCTGCAGAGCATGACACTGATGATAAGATTCTTGCACTTACACTTAACTCAGAGTTTAGGCAAAAAAGATCTAATTAAATGTAATATTTTAATATATAAATATTTTCATTGGTGTGGGCATCATTTAACAGGAGCGATCTGTCAATAGTACTGTAAGCAAGGAGGTTCGTTGATGGAATGCTCAGATCATTATCCACATAATGCAAGTAACTTTATTGTGTGTGGACATCACTAAAATGGGGATGGTCAGTCAGTAGATCTTCTTCTTCTTCTTTCGGCTTTTTCCCAGTTAGGGGTCACCACAGCGGATTACCTGTCCGCTCATGATTGGCAGTGGAGTTTTTACAGTGTCGAGTTGCCAGCCCGGCACCCAACCTTCCACAGAAGGCACACACACACACACACACACACACACACACACACACACACACACACACACACACACACACACACACACACACACACACACACACACACACTGTCCAAACCACCTACAGCATGTCTTTGGGATGTGAGAGGAAACCGGAGCACCCGGAGGAAACCCACGCGACCACAGGGAGGACATGCAGACTCCGCACAGAAGGAACCCCAGCCGAGGATTGAACCAGAGAACCTCTTGCTGTAAGGCGGCAATGCTAACCACGTCAGTAGATAATACCTATAAAACACATGTGGGCGACATTCCATTGTCTATCAGTCTAACATAACAGCAATTGTTAACACAAAAAAAATACTTTGACAAATAAGAATGTATTCTTGTTTCTGACTCACTACTATGATTTTAAAGGCAATACTATAATTTTTAATACTTAGAGGTTAAAAGGTATGCATTAACTGACTGTAAGGTAGATGGGATGACAATCAGCATTATCAGATCTCTCTCAAAAGAGACTGTATTGCTTTCTCTAAATACAGATAAGCAATTGACTCAAGTCTTGTTCTGATTGAAGGTAGAGAGCATCGTTAGACAGCTCAGCAGATGGATGCAACAGTGGTAGTACTACATGAATTATAGTAGAGAGTGAGGTTGAGTCAGTGAATAAAGCTGTCTGGTCAGTCTGTGCCCCCAGACTCTACAGTGGACAAGGGCTTTTGGTAGTTAGTGGAAGGATGAGTTCAAGGACACAATGTATAAAATTCATTGCCTTAAGAAGAGTCAGAGAATGTGGTGTGGGCACCTAATAAGGTTGCATACTGGGTGCCTCTTGTGGAAGGTGTATCACACATGGCCCAGAGGGAGGACGGCTCCCAAATAAACACAGGACAAGCTGGAGAGATGTCTTTTGGTTAGGCTTGGAATGTCTGGTAATCTTGCAGGGCACACTGAGAGCTGTTTTCAGAAATGGGGAAGTCTTGTCTCTCCTGTTCAGCAAGTGGTTTAGAAAATAGCTGGATGGGTAGAAGGACAGACACAGGTGGATGGACTGAATGTGGTACTTGATGCTATGTTTATTGTGCCACATACACAGATTCTGCTTGCAGAATCCTAATGTTTCTCTTATCTAGACAGTCAATACGCATGGACAACTCTTGTGGAGAGAGTGTAACTTCCTCCCTGCTGATCATTGTGTTTTCTGTTTCTAGCATCATCACTGACATACCTCATCTTTTCCTCAGTGCATTATTCAGTGTGTCATTCTCATCATTCAAGGGAGCTATTTCACCTTGTCTTACATATATGTGAGTTCTAGGCAGTGTTTGCCGAGTAAAGACCAGTCAACTGTTCAGTCAAGTTCTTTGTGCAGTATTGATAGGATATTTGTTAGGGAGTTCCAAAGTGATACTACTATTACCTCTTATTACACTAAAAATTGATTTGAATAAACAGCAACAGTATCCCCAGTAGAAGGCAAATGCTGGAATAATATAATCAGATCACACTAGAAATACTAAAGAAATGTTGTTGTGTCTTTCGGCTTTTCCCGGTTAGGGGTCGCCGCAGCGGAACTCCGGTCCGCTAATGATTGGCAGTAGATTTTTTACGTACCGAGTTGCCAGCCCTGATGCACAACCTTTAACGAAGGTATGCCCATTCACACATGTCTCAAGACAGAAGACGCTCTAGCTGAGAATCGAACGGGACAACGTCTTACTGTCAGGTGACAGCGATACCGCAGCACCACCACCGCAGTATAGAAATACTAAAGAAATAACAAAAGTTTATCGGTTTTAATAAACTTTTGTTATTTCTTTAGTATTTCTAAAGAAATAACAAAAGTTTTTAATAAATTTTTGTTATTTCTTTAGAAATTCTAAAGGAATAACAAAAGTTTATTAAAACTGATGTGAGCGCTTTTGCAGTGGTAGACACTGCTTCATCAGACAACAGTAAAATAAAATCAATCGCTTATATATAAAAATACAAAAACTCTCGGCCAATCATAACTACTGAAATTCCCTCCTAAAACATTGATTAAGACATAGACAAATTGAGACATACATCATTAAAGCAACAAGCACATCAAATGTGCAAGGTATGCAATTAAAAACAATCATGTCATGATACAGACTAGAAGACATATATAAATGCATCTTTGTACACTTCATAATAAATCATAAGGACATGTATAAATAAAAACTTTGCAAATATAAAAAACAAAATTATTTTAACTTTCTCGATCTTAACACAGATTTGAGAGGAACACTATCATTCAGACCAAGACCTCTATGTGATCCTAAACTTAAGATCCATTGTAGCTCAATTTCCTCTGTTTTATTTACAATGTCACCCATTCTCACATTCAGCCCTACCATATGTAGGACCTGAAAAACAAAAGTATGTTGGATGCCCACTTGGATAGTGTGTTTGGAAAGGGCACTACATTCCAAGCCCTTCTTAGTACAATATAGATGATCTCTCATCCTTTCTTTCAAGCGTCAGTTTGTTTTTCCGACATAGAATCTGGATCAGATAACACACTGTGCTACATATACCAAGTTCATGGTGCTGCAATCTGCCTTGGTCCATATTTGCCACAGGTGACCAGTACCAGGATGTTTAAAATGGTTTAACTTCATGTGTGCATTTTGCACACGGGCGAACACCAGATGTTCAAAAGGACGTTTGCAAAATTTGCAAATGTCGAACGCAAAATGCTTTGAATGTGCAATGAGCAAATGCACTGTGACATTCGCTCATTGCAGATTCGGCATTTTGGGGTGGATTGCACTATTGTGAGGATCGGAAAATGGACCCTTTCCCACTGTAGTGCGATCTTGGAGTTAGTATATTAAAGTAGGGGGTGTGGGGGGTGCAGCCCCCCACATGGGGGTGCAGGGGGCTTGCCCCCCTGCATTACACTTCATTACATTTCTTATTTGACATTTGAGTTCGAAAATCAGTGAAAATGCTTTTCGATTTGCTGATTTTCGAATATTGGAAACTGTCACGGTTTTGTTTTTCGTGGTTATGAATCGCTCATATGAGCAATCGCACGAGTTAGTTTCGCCTATGTAAAGGTAAACCATTTAAAATATCTAGACTCATCCACATATTCACAATATGCACAAGCACCACACCTCCGAGTACCACCCCAATCAGCGATGGTGTTGGTCAGCAGCCTGGGGTAGCACAACTGCTGCTTCAGATTCTTTTTGTTACTATGTATAAATCTCGGGTATAGAACCTACCAGCTCTGATATTTTATCATCCACCTGTAAGACGGACCAATTTGTACATAAAATATCTTTAATCATATTCACATTCTGCGTATAGGACAGCACCACTGGAATCTCATAAGGTCTAGTATCATGTACTATAGGTACTGGCACCCGGTCAGAAAAAAAAGGCCTAGCCCATCCTTTCCTCTCATTCAACACGTTCTGTCTAGCCTTAGTAATTTCAATCTGACTATACCCTCTGGCATCAAATGCACTACTGAGGCAATTTAACTCAGCATGGAAATCCTTCTCATCACAGGACAAGCGAGATATTCTCATTGCCAGTAGTGCTCTCCTATACGCAGGATGTGAATATGATTAAAGATATTTTATGTACAAATTGGTCCATCTTACAGGGGGGATGATAAAATATCAGAACTGGTAGGTTCTAAACCCGATATTTATACAAAGTAACAAAAAGAATCTGAAGCAGCAGTTGTGCTACCCCAGGCTGCTGACCAGCACCATCTCTGATTGGGGTGGTACTCGGAGGTGTGGTGCTTGTGCATATTGTGAATACGTGGATGAGTCTAGATATTTTAAACATCCTGCTACTGGTCGCCTGTGGCAAATATGGACCAAGGCGAATTGCAGCACCATGAACTTGGTATATGCAGCACACTGTGTTATCTGTTTCAGATTCTATGTTGGAAAAACAAACCGACGCTTGAAAGAAAGGATGAGAGATCATCTATATTGTACTAAGAAGGGCTTGGAATGTAGTGTCCTTTCCAAACACACTATCCAAGTGGGTATCCAATGTTACTTTTGTTTTTCAGGTCCTACATGTGGTAGGGCTGAATGTGAGGATGGGAGACATTGTAAATAAAACAGAGGAAATTGAGGTTCAATGGATGTTAAGGTTAGGATCACATAGAGGTCTTGGCCTGAATGATAGTGTTCCTCTCAAGCCTGTGTTAAGATCTAGAAAGCTAAAATAATTTTGTTTTTTATATTTGCAAAGTTTTTATTTATACATGTCCTTATGATTTATTATGAAGTGTACAAAGATGTATTTATATATGTCTTCTAGTTTGTATCATGACATGGTTGTTTTTAATTGCATACCTTGCACATTTCATGTGCTTGTTGCTTCAATGATGTATGTCTCAATTTGTCTATGTCTTAATTAATGTTTTAAGAGGGAATTTCAGTAGTTATGATTGGCCGAGAGTTTTTGTATTTTTATATATAAGTGGTTGATTTTGTTTTACTGTTGTCTGATGAAGCAGTGTCTACCACTGCGAAAGCGCTCACGTCGGTTTTAATAAACTTTTGTTATTCCTTTAGCATTTCTAGTGTGATCTGATTATATTATTGCAGCATTTGCCTTCTGCTGAGGATATTGTTGCTGTTTGTTCGTGACTTGCATTCTCGTTGTTTTGGGGACTTCTTGTTTGCACTTTTCTAGAAATTGATTATTAACCTGCACATTCAAAATATGACTAACTGGTATTTCACTGATCTTTTCCTGCTGTGCTTGTTTCAACATTCACCCTTCTTCCTTCCGTGTATGACTGATGTGTCGATGGATGACTTGTGCTTAAAATCAGTATTTATACTGCATCTGCTGGGTTCCCTGCCTGTGCAGCTGACCCTTGTTGCCCTATGTGCTATGGTGTACAGGTATTTCAGTCTTTCTCAAGACCTGCTACTGAGGTCCTCCCAGGCATTGCTGTTATGCCAAACATTGCCCTTCCTGCAAGGAGTGTGCCAGTTACCAGATTATCCTCATACTACTGAGAATAAAACAATATGAGGGCCTCAATGACCATGATAACGGACTTCTCTTACTGAACGTAATATGTTACAGAGGACATCTCCTGCTACCCTGCACAGCAATCTGTTGTGTCTTCATGCTGTTGTAGGCTTTTACTACCTCAGACATACCCTTGTTATTCCCACTGCAAATTGCAGTATCTCGCTCATCACCATACATATGTATGTTATGGAGGACTGTTTAGCTTGCGTAACACCATGGCTCCTCCTGCAAAACAGAGTGCCATCTTGGACCTTTATAACATCCTGTGCATTTTGGATACCCATCTCTGTTACACTATTTCCCTCATCCTTGAGCATTTTTCCCCTGCTATATACATTGACATGGTTGGTCTCTGTATATGTCACATTCTGACAGCATATCTCATCCCAGTGACTACCTTTGCTTCTTCCCCTGTCTTTGTTTGGCTATGCAGTACCTTTGTAATGGTGGTGGTGCCTGGCCATGTTATGATGCTGTGTGCCGTTGTTGCATGCTACATCCCATAGTGCTGCTAAGCTCTACCTCTGTTGTAATATTGTATTATGTATATATAGGTTCATAGGTAGGTACTAGGCTATCTGCCCAAAGGCATTTATAAGTCTAGCTGGAATGTGTTGGCTTTCGCCACCCCCTTAGATTAGTTCCCTGGGCCTCTGTCCAGCAGAGCCATTGAAGTGATCCCTGGGGTAAACTTTCTATTTCCCATCCACTCGTCAAGGTTTCTCTTGAAGAGGGTTAGCGAGGAGCTCTGCCTAATGTAGATTGGAATCTTGTTCCAGAGCATGGGAAGTCTCTGGAATAGGAATCTATCCCTCCAGTGTGTGTCCTACTTATTGTTGTGGTGAGGTTTAGATCCCTGGAGCTTGTGGCTCTAGGGGATATGGTTTTCTTTAGGTGGAGCGTGTCCATCAATTCTGGTTGTCAAGCAGAGATCAACTCTGAGTAGGCGGTATGCAACTGAGTACAGTTGGAGTTTCTTCAGTCGAGCTGCATAGGGCATCTGCTTGAGGCCAGTGTTCCTCTTGGTGAGGTACTTCTGTGGTCTTTCCGGTTGTTGCAGGTGTCTTGTAAGGTACATCCCAAATGGGGCATTGTAGTCTATGATGGGACTGATGAGTGATGGATAGAGGGGCCCAATGACCTCTTTTGATCTGGATGTAAACCCTTTTGTGATTAGATGGGCCACATAGAAGCATTTTCTAACCACTTTGGGTCCCCAGATCCCTTAATACATCTTCCGTATTTAGGGCGCTACCACCTATGTGGTAGTTTGTGGGTACATTGTTTTTTCCAAAGGGGATGACTATGTACTTTTTGGCATTTAGCTTGAGGCCATGGTTTTGACACCAGGTATCTGTCTCAGTGAGACCCTTTTGGAGGATGTCTGTGTCAGCCGGAGAGTGAATTATAGCCCCTAGTTTGCAGTCATCTGTGAACTTGGTCAGCCATAGTCCTCCTGTGCTTGCCTGTACCTCTGAGAAGTATATGCCGAACAGGAGGGGTCCTAGGACTGAGCCCTGGGGAACACCACTTGTAACTGGTTTAGAGTCAGGCCTAGCTCTCACAACTCTTACCATGTGGGTTCTGTCCATGAGTCAGTTGGCAACCCATCTCGTGACGTAGGGGTTTATGTTCAGGCTGGTGAGCTTGTCTATAATACCTGAGTGGGGAATGGTGTCGAAGGCCTTTGCAAGGTCTAGGTAGGCTGTGTGGACCACCTTTCCCTCATCTATAGCCTTGGTAACTGTCTCAAAGAAGTCCACCAGGTTTAGGAGGCATGATCTGCCCTTATCAAAGCTGAACTGGGTAGGGTCCAGTGTTTGAAGGTTTCCAATGTCTCTCTTAATGAGATCCATGATGATGTGCTCCATAGCTTTGCAGACCAAGCTAGTCAGGCTTACAGGGCGATAGTTCCCAGGGTCCGTTGTGGTTCCACCTTTGTGGAGTGGAATAACCGTTGCTGTGTGCCACTCTGTGGGCACGCAGCCTGTGGAGAGGCTGAGTTTAAACATTGTGTTTAGGTGAGGGGTTAGTTCATCTTTGAGCTCATGTAGGACGCAGCCTGGGACACCGTCTGGTCCCACTTATGCTGTGTTTTTGGCTTTGAAGAGGGCTGTTTAACCTGAGTGTCTGTGATTTCAGGGGCACTACATTCTTCTGGTATAGTTATGGGCCCTTTTGGGGGTGAGAGGGGGGAGAAGTTTTCACTGAACCTGTCTGCCAGGATGTTGGCTATATCAGTCAGTTCAGTGTATTTTGTGCCATTCTGCACTAACTCTGAGCAGATCTGAGAATTGCCACTTAGACTCTTGACATAGCTAAAGAATGCCTTGTGGTTATCTTTGGAGTCCATGGCAATTTTTCTTTCGAAGCTAGCCTTGGATGATTTTATGAGGGAACATAGTTTCTTGCTGATACTGATCAGGGATGTCTTCCCTTCTTGGGATTTTACTCTTTTCTGTACTAGTTTCCTCCTTCTATTGTATAGCTTGTTTATGGCAGGGGTACACCAGACTGGTTTCCTTTTCTTGGAGGAGTGAATCTTGCTTTTGTTTGGGATAGCACAATCCATGCATTCTTGTAGGTGCCCGTAGAGTGCATTAGTAAAGGATTTTGCAGCTTGGACAGCATTATCCTTTAGCATGGGGGCTTTGAAACTTCCCACCTCGGTGTTAAGTAACGTGAAGTTTGCTTTTGAAAAGTTTTTCACAGTGGTTTCTCTGACCGGGGGTGGTGGCGGAATATGGATATCCAGAGTGATTAGTTTATGGTCAGATCTAACAAGCAAGGGGTTGACCTCCGGTGTGGAACACCGGTTGCCCATGTTGGTGATGACCAGGTCCAATATGTTATCACCTCTGGTGGGGGTGTTGACCAGTTGATCCAGGGAGTTTGAGCTTATAAATTTTAGGAAATGTTGGGCAAGGGAGTTTGTACTTGAGTAGTTCTCCCAGTTAATGTTTGGGTAATTGAAATCACCCAATATCAGGGTGTTTGGTGGGACCTTTATGTTTCCCAGTGTTTCCAGGAATGCGGAATGGGGGTCCTGGGACATGGTGGGTGATCTGTAGCAAGCTATAATTTGAATAGCAGTTTTGCCCATTGTTAGTTGCACGTGGATGATCTCTGAAGCATCGTGCTGTGCCACTAACCTGGAGGTGTGGGTATCCTTGATGAATATGGATACTCCCCCGCCTTTTGTATTTTGGTCCAGGTTTTGTGGCCGAAATGTATGGTATGCGTTGTAGCCTGGTAGTGCTGGGGTGCTCTCTGGAGCCTTAAACCAGGTTTCTATTACTGTACATATATTGATTTTCTCCATACTGAGGAGTGCCTCGAGTGCGTGCATTTTGAGGTTTAGACTTCTGGCACTGAGTAGCATAACCCTCAGTATATTGTTACTTGTGCTATTTACGGTGGTGGGTTTGTCTTTTGAGCCTTGCCTAAAAAAGGCACTATGGGGGTGGCAAGAGCCTTGGCCAGTATTCGAAAGCCTAAGGGTGACAGGTGCAACCCGTCTCTAGCGAAGCAGCGTGGCTTGTCGAGCATGTCATTCTAGGCTGACAGACACTGGATCCCCTTTGAATGACACCAGAAGCTTAGTCAATTGTTGAAATTGATAATTTTTTCTCTATACCATGGTATCATTCTTGGTGAGGGCAAGATACTACTCAGGGTTAGGGTCATACCAGCCTGGGCTACGTGATCAGAGAGCTCCATTACGTCTCTTTTCATGTAGTCCAGGGAGGTACGACTCAGGTCATTCACACCAACTTGGACAATGATAGAGTCATATTTATACTTGTTCTGGAGTGACCTGAGTGCTTGTGTTATGTGGCGGATCCTGGTACCCGACAGGCAGCTAACAGTAACCTTCTCCTTGTTCAGCCTAGTGAGTGGGACGTCAGTGTGCCTGACTATAGAGTCACCTATTACTAGTGTGTTGGGTATGTTATTTTGCCTTAAGGGCTGTGATTGTGTGGCACACTGGTTTTGTGAAGTATGTGTTTCATGGTTTGTGTTGGGGGTGGGCATTGCTTGGATGTCTGCTTTGGAGGTCTCTGTTGCTTCTGCAGATTTTTATTTAGAGCCTCAGAGTATGTTTTCATGTATTTATGTGTGTTTTTGCCAGTGCTGGTTTCATAGGTCTATGTGAGACTGCTGGTGTGATGCAAATAATTCCCTTCTCCTCTTGACTGCCTGGTCCAGTCTGGGTTGAGAGAGCTTAGCCTCCAGTTTGGCTGTATAATTGCATCTCTCGCATGTATTAGTGTTTGGTGGAAGGAGGAGAGGGTTGTCTGTGTACATGAGGCAATTGTAACATTGCCTCAAAATGCCCAGATTCACCAGTTGGACCAGAGTGTACACCTGAAACTGCCCTTTGGACATGCCTGGATAGGTACAGTGAACTGATTTACTGATTGGCTGGTAAGGTCAAATAGAAAGCCTTGTCCTTCTCTACAGTATGGGGGGGGGGGTCTAGTGCTAAGGTTTATTAGTGCTTGCTATGAGTTTCGAGCAAGTGCCGGTATGAGAAGTGAATGGTTTGAGTGCTTAAGTTGAAAGTTTGTCTAGTTCCAAGGGAAAAATTGAAGAGTAGACTTTGTGGAGCCGGGAATAGTTATACCCTAGCTAACCGGCACTGCCCGGTGTGCAAAACCACACAAATGCGGGTTTTATAGCAGGGAAATGAAAGAGATAGAAATTAGCCCAAAATGGCCAATAAACTACTAATTTCTGGGCTGAAACCACTCCTCCAGGGACAGATAGGCTGCTCAAAGCTCCCTCTCTCACAGTGAACAGAGAAACTTCCTTCTATCCAAGTAAGGTATGGGCAAACACAGAAACTTGTAACACAGCCCTAAATTCAGCACTAACCTGAAAACCGGACTATACTAGCTTAGAAAGGCGGGAAAACAATTGTATTTTTTTTGTTTTTTTTGTTTTTTTCAGAAAAATAAAGCAGATACAATAAAAAAAAACACTTTAAATGCACAGAAATGGCTATCACACTTGAGTGGGTAGCCTACAACAGTTAAACAAGTAATTTAAACACAAAAACGACTTTGTTAAAGTGCAGGCAGTAAAATAAGTACAATATGCAACTGAAACAAGCTTTTTAAATCACAGAAACTCTAGAAAATTGATGTTTTTGGCAGAATTAGCTAAAGGCAGCAAGAAAATGCAGAAAAATGATACTTAATCACTCCAAGGTCTTTCTTTTGTCTCTCTACTGCTGTAGAACTCTGCAGGGCACCAGGCAGGAGTTTGCTGAGCTGTATACTAGCACAAAAACCTTGCAAATGCGGGTTTTATAGCAGGGATATGAAAGAGAGAGGAATTAGCCCAAATTGGCTAATAAACTACTAGTTTCTGGGCTGAAACCACTCCTCCAAGAACAGATAGTCTGCTCAAAGCTCCCTCTCTCACAGTGAACAGAGAAACTTCCTTCTATCCAAGTAAGGTATGGGCAAACACAGAAACTTGTAACACAGCCCTGAATTCAGCACTAACCTGAAAACTAGACTATACTAGCTTAGAAAGGCGGGAAAATAAGTATATATTTTTTTTGTTTTTTGTTTGCATGTATTAGATGGGATGGGATGTATGGGGACATATTGGATGGGATATATGGGGACAGAAGTACATGTACTGTCACTGCTTCAGTGTTGTGGGTCTGTCCAATTTTTTCTCTTTGCTTGCCTTCAGCTCACATTTCTGGCTACCATGAAAGACAGCTGTGTAATGTTGTCAAGCTTTCTTGCAATTTTAGTTTTCATATTTGTTGTTTCATTTGTAACAGTGCTAATTCATATTTTTAATGTATCTATGTTGCAGTGTACAATTAGTAAACTTCTTTAATGTTGCACATGTTTATGTACTCTGTGCTTAGATGAATGCAGATTTCTAGGATGTGTTGCACAGTCGCCATTTTCTGTCATCTAACTTGTCTTTTTCCTCTATGTGTTTCCTTTTTTTCTACTACATATTTGTGGGAAATCTGTGCATTGCTGCTCTCTGATCCTGTAGCTGTGTATTCTGGAGACTTCCATTAGACATTTGCTTCCTTTCTCAGCAGGTCTGTGATGCTTCCTTCTGATAAGGGTCATTCTACATTATTGTGTGCATTCCTTGGCACCTCATGCGTGGCATTTTCTTTGCCTTTCCTGGTTCATTACACTTTAGTCTGCTGATCCAGTTCGTCATCTGTTTTCTTTAGCTCCTGCTTTTCAGAAGCCTCCTCCCACTGTTATATATACAGTCATTTGGTGAATCAGACAAGCCTGCCAGTTTGGTGTTTCCCTAGACCACTATATTTTACAGTAAGTGCCAAAACAAGTAATCTTTCCTTTTCAGTTTTCCGAGTCACACAGCTTCATTTGAGTCAGCTTTCCTTTCCATGGTTGCTTATCTAAATCTTTGTAATACACAGACATACATCTTTAGAGAGTTTATATTAATATGACCCTGATAAAATACATATAAGAAGGAAAATTCAGCCAAAATAATAGCACCTCAGACATTAAAGAGAGATTGTAATTTATGGGCATCAAAGAATAATCACATTTTTTCATTCAGATGTTGCTATGAAAACAATTCTTAATGTACATGATGCCTACATAATATGGGAAAAGACTGTTTATCAATGCCTGTTAGCTGTGTTTTTAGTGTGGTAGCATGAATGAACTCAGCTGAGAAAAAAAATTATATGAAGTATGCATCTCTGTTGCTAAAGTAGTATTGGTATATTCCATTAAGTGAGCTGAATATACCTGAGCATTTTAGGTTTTTATGGAGTTATGAGGAATACAGTCCAGTAGACCATTGAGGAGTCTATCCTAATTTTTCCAGATCACTGTCTGGTTAAATGATTTACTCAGGAGTCACACACTAGGTAGATGGAGGTTCAGGGAATCAAACCCCAGGCTACAGGAAGTAGCTTGTTAACAGCTCATAGCCTTAATATTCTGCACTAACTGTCAGATCTAATGCTCTACATTAACTGTCATGTGGAACAGATACTCAGCAGTAGCGTATGCATATATAACTTACTGTTTGATGTATCATCAAGGTATAGCTGTGGTACAATATCTGATATCTGTACAATGTACATACAATGGCATAACAATCTTACAATGTGACATTATGGGTATAACAGCCATAGGAAAAATGGTATCCAGTGGTTAATGGAGATGTTTATGCTTTGTTTTCTTTATGGCCTGACTCCAGGGCATAGAAGGAAGAAGCCCTTACTATGAACGCAAGATCAAGTTAGAGGAGGATGGCAGTAAACAGTCAGTGACAGCTCACTCATCCTTGGTGGGAGGGGTTTTGATTGACTGATCATCACCATGAAAACAAAGGCTTACATGGCACTAAAACAGCTATGACTAGGGACATGGGCCTAGTCATCTTGGACAGGGGATGCTAGCCCTAATTAGCACTGAGTGGAAACATGCACATACAAAGGAAGGACACAGAAGTTTCCTTGATGACTCAGGTGCTCACATCAGTAACCACGGTAAAGTTTACAGCCTCATTAGAAACATCATCACTGCCAGGATGCTAGCAAGGGCACAAACCACCTCCATGGTGTCTCCTCTAGGTGATGGTCCCTCAGGTCGGCTCTTATTTCTGTGGTGGAGGTAACCAGTATCAGGGGACAAGTGAGCTCAACAACACATGGGGAGGCTCAATGGTCAGCAGGAACAGAGGAAGAAGTTGTGTAGAAACAAGTCATACCTTCTTCATTTTAAATCAAAGTTAAACAATGAGTTTTCTTCATTCAGTGTTATAGAATGTAATACATTTCACATATGATATAAAGGCACTATAGCATACCTATTATTTGCCTGCAAACTCAGGGTTAATGGAAAACATCTAGAAAATAAGTTCTGTACTGCTTTTCCAGTTTGTATGAAAACTGATGTGAGGTGCAAGAACAGCAAAAGGACAAAAGTATGCATTGGTCAACTTCTATGATATCCATCCATCCATTTTCTAAACCACCTGTCCCGGTGTGACTCAGCAGGTAGGTAGGATAGACCAGGCTTCCATCTTCCCACCAATAATCTCCAGTTCCTCCTGTGAGATCTTCAGGAACACCCATTGAACCCTTGTGAACATGTTCCATGGGATATACTCATGAGCCTCATCAGGAGGTGCCTAAACCACCTTAACTGATGACTCTTAACATGGAGGAGAACCTCATTTCTGCCTCTTACATCTCTGATCTCAACACTCCACAAAGCTCATGATCATAGGTGAAGATAGTGACACAAAGTGACCGGTAAAGTGAGACCTTTATCTGATGACTAAGCTCTCTCTTCACTTATAATACCAGTACAACACCTGACGTACTGTTGCTGTTGCACCAATGCACTAGACAATCTCCTACTCTCCTTTACCTTCAGTTGTGGACTAGATCTCACAATACTTAAAGAATACTTAAACTCCTCCACCGGAAGACACTGCCATCCCCATGTGCGAAAGGCAATCCAGCCTTCCCTGGGGAAACATATGACCTCTGATTTGGGGGTGCTGATTTTCAACCCACTTGCTGTACCAACAAATCATTTCAAAGCATGCTGGTGATCCAAGTCAGTTAAGGCTAACAACACAGCAACATGATCTGCAAGCAGCAAAGATGTCATCTCAGATACATAAACAAGATACCATCTAGAACTTATTTGTGCCTCGATATCTTGCTCATGTAGCTCACAAACAGGACAAGAGATAAGGCACTCCCTTAGTGAAGTCCTACTACTACCTTGAGTGTGTTGGGCTTAACTTGTAAGGAACAAATAGCATGCAGCAATGGCCCTGGGATCCCATATTGCTGCAGTACCCAGAAGACATTCCTGGGAGTATGGTCATATGTCTTGTCCATGTTCACAAAACATGTGTAGACAATACTGGCAAATTCCTATGACTTCTCCAGTATCCATGTAAGAATAAAGAGTTGTTCCACTGTTAGAATGCAATTTTTCCTGAATCAGAGGTTTGACCAGTTGACAAAAACCTCCTTTCTTGCATCCTGGCAAAGACTTTTCCAGACAGGGTGTGCAGTGCAATTCTTCTACAAATGGAAGATATTATTTTGTTACTTTTTTAATAAAATAAGGACCAATCAAGTTTCTGCCTAATATTAAAAGGATTTTTAGCTGTCAAACTCCAACAATACAAAGGACCTTCAGCATTTCTGGCCATATTTCATCCATTCCTGTAGCCTTGCCACAACAGAACTGATTAATTGCCACAGCGATCTCATGTACCGAAATGGAACTAGTTCCAAAATCTGCTTCAAACTGCATCCTCAGAAAATTCAGGGGTTTCTCATACTTCTCCCTCCACCTCACAACAATGTTCCCAGTCAAAGGCTCAATTTGTCCACCTCTGCTGAGAACAACCTGGGCAATATCCTGACTCTTCCTCCACAGCCAGCAGACAGATTGCCAGGACATCTCTGAGACCCAATGGATGTTGTCCTCCGCGATCTCATCAAACTCTCATACACATGGCTTTGCTTCTATGATTTGCCTTCTTGACCTGTCTGTACCTATAAGTCAGATCTGCAGACAACCCTGCCTATATTGCACCGAAGGCCTCTTTGTTTAACCTGATGGTTTCCTTCTCTACTGCTGTCCACTAGCAGGTCCTTGGATTGCAACCATGATAAACACTGACCAGGTTTTTTGACACAGCTTCTTGCTGGCATTTCATCTATTCAGGAGTTGAACAGTACCATTTCAAACTCTACATTCTTGATTTCCCCAGGTACATAAGAGAGGTTCTTAAGTGGGTGTGAGTCAGACCATGCTGAAGCTTCTACAAGCATAACCAGGAGCCCTCAGTACACATTTGTTTCCTGGTTCTGTCCAACTAATACCGTAATCATCTGACCCAACTCACCACTAAATGGTGATCAGAAGACAGCTCAGCACCTCTCTTGACCTAAGTGTCCAGAACACATGGCCTCACATTTGATAACATTACTACAAAGTCAGTCATTGAACTATGGCACAATGAACTTGAGGGCCAATTACACTTATAAACAGCACTGTGTTCAAACATGGCATTTTTCTGATGATCTGTAACTAGCACAGAAGTCTAAAAACAGTTCACTACTTGGATTCAGATCAAGCAAGCCATTAACTCATTCATATTCCTCCAGGTATCTCCATAATTCTACAAGTGAATGCCAAAGCCCCCCAGTGTAACTGCAGAGTCACTAGGTCATATCCCTTTAAAGACCACTTTCAGGTTCTCCAAAAAGGCTGAATACTCAGCCAAGAAACAGAATGTACCTTTCTTTAACCCCTTGTTGCACTGAGATGACCCTCTTGTCTACTGGCACTCACTTTAACTATATGACTGAACTTGTAACGTATGGTCTTAGTATGTGAAAACTTAAATACACAGAATCAAGCTTCAGTAAAGATGATTACTCACTTACCCACTGAAAGTGGAATCCTGAACCAAGAAATCAGCAAACACCAAGGAACTTTTCATACAATCATTCCAGCCAGGGGAATGTTACAAAGGCCTTATCTTGACAATAATAATTCTTTCAGGTATTTATAAATAAATGCAATTTGAACAGTTGCTTTTTTTCTAAGAATGGAAGTGAGTATACTTTGAACAGTGATAAACAGTGATGTTTTACTGTACATGAGAAAACAATAAAAATGCACAGTTTGTTGAGTAGGACTTGAATTTTCTGAATGTTAGTGATATAGGATAAAGAATTGCAGGAGGATAACTGGAAAGATGAGAGGGGTAATTTGGAGAATGAAACATTTGTAAGGATAAGAAAGGGTAGGATGGAGCCTGATGAGGGTACATCTGGAGAATGATAGAAGTGAGACTGGTGGGATGGAGCTGCATGAGGGTACATATAGAGAATGATGGAAGTGAGACTGGTGGGATGGAGCCTGATTAGGGTACATATGGAGAATGATGAAAGTGAGACGGGTGGGATGGAGAGAGACGAGGGTACATATGGAGAATGATAGAAGTGAGACTGGTGGGATGGAGCTGCATGAGGGTACATATGTAGAATGAAAGAAGTGAGACTGGTGGGATGGAGCTGCATGAGGGTACATATGTAGAATGAAAGAAGTGAGACTGGTGGGATGGAGCTGCATGAGGGTACATATGGAGAATGATAGAAGTGAGACTGGTGGGATGGAGCCAGATGAGGGTACATATAGAGAATAATGGAAGTGAGACTGGTGGGATGGAGCTGCATGAGGGTACGTATGTAGAATGAAAGAAGTGAGACTGGTGGGATGGAGCTGCATGAGGGTACATATGGAGAATGATAGAAGTGAGACTGGTGGGATGGAGCCAGATGAGGGTACATATAGAGAATAATGGAAGTGAGACTGGTGGGATGAAGCTGCATGAGGGTACATATGGAGAATGAAAGAAGTGAGACTGGTGGGATGGAGCTGCATGAGGGCACATATGGAGAATGATAGAAGTGAGACTGGTGGGATGGAGCCAGATGAGGGTACATATGGAGAATGAAAGAAGTGAGACTGGTGGGATGGAGCTGCATGAGGGTACATATAGAGAATGATGGAAGTGAGACTGGTGGAGACAGCATAACTGAGAATCTGGAAATGATGGCTGAGAAGTAGACAGCACAAGGTCACAGCTACCGAAACAAATATTTGAGGGAAATAAAATGAGAATGGAGCCATACTGGGAAAGAGAGGGACAGAAGGGAAGATGACCACATAAGGATGGGATCCGTACAGATCCCCGAAGGCACTTTCTGCCGAAGCAGAAATCACTGAACATACATAACTGAAAGTGCTGTTCACCGAAGCAGCACTTTCGGTTATGTATGCTGGTTGTGCAGGTCGCACTATGGTGCGGTTAAGAGAGAATTCCCTTTTCCCCACTGTAGTGTGACCTCGGAGTGAGAATATAAAAGTAGGGGTGTCTGGGGGGTGCAGGAGGGCTTGCCCCCCTGCATAAAAGAAGATTTATTGTTTTTTTTTTTTTTTTTGGAATGGACTTTAACGAAAGTGCTTTTTCGGTGAAAGCGTTTTCGTTAAAGTGCATTCGGTTATTGTGGATTGGGACTATTGAACTTTCGTTCAATAGTCCTAGATCTGGGACTATTGAATGAAAGTTCAATAGTCCGAATCCACAATAACTGAATGCACTTTAACGAAAGTGCTTTCACCGAAAAAGTGCTTTCGTTAAAGTCTGTTCCAAAAAAAAAAAACAATAAATCTTCTTTTATGCAGGGGGGAAAAGCCCCCTGCACCCCCCACACCCCTACTTTTATATTCCCACTCCGAGGTTGTACTACAGTGGGGAAAAGGGAATTCTCCTTTAACCGCACCGTAGTGCGACTGGCACAACCAGCATACATAACCTAAAGTGTTGCTTCGGTGAACAGCACTTTCGGTTATGTATGTTCGGTGAGTTCTGCTTTGGCAGAAAGTGCCGTCGGGGATCTGTACGGATCCCATATATTTATATATTGCACGTTGTACCACTCTTACTGCTGATGATGATCAAGCTGCCATACTTATTAGTATTTTCAATAAAATCTTTAAATTATGTAGTCTTACTATTACAGTTTGTCTGCCTGGGTTATGTCTAAAATAAAGGAAGGGCTGACACCCCCTACCTGCCTATGAAAGCTATTAAAGATAGTGTCTGGATCTGAGCAATGGATTGTGGACAGAAAGTACCTTAATTCCAATCAGGAAACTAAACAATGAAGGCAGAAATTCAATGTCTGTAGGAGTTTCATTCCATTTGTCCAACATCCCCTGTAATTTGCAGCAAACCTTCTCTGAAAGACTAAACAAAGCAAGCTGCTACTGCTGATAAGATTAACACACACTTGCATGTACACAAACAAACACAGCTCCTTGTGCACACTTCCCTGCACATTGCAGCAACGGTGCTTACTGCACTGAACTCTTTCTCAAAACAAAAAGAAGCAAATCTCCAAAATCTCAACGTGTGTGCAGAAAAAAGATCTTTTAACCTGCCTAAACAGCAAGTTGAAAATGAAAGTAGCAGTATAAAGTCTGAAAAACTCTAAAGAGGCTTGTTGTGTTTCACTGATTCCCCTTTCCAGTAAGTATCTTGTTAAAGACTAACAAAGGTATGTCAATACTGCTAATAAAATTAGTAAACGTGATAGCAATTAAGTGCATGTATGTCATTAATTTTCCTTCACTTATTTTTAATACTATATTAAAATAACATTGCCTGCACAATGTCTTTTATAAAGATAGTCTCAGAAAAGACAATGAAACAGCTTCACATATCCCTTCTTCTGATACAGTACGTGTGTATTACATCTATCAGGTGCTACGATTGGTGTTAAAGATAAGCATTCTGGGGCAACAGAGTAGCTCAGTCATTAAGGTTTTTTTCTCCTGGGTCAAGGGTTCAATCCAGACCTCATGTTACTGTCTCCTTGGAGCCTGCACATTCTCACGTTGTCTGCATGATGTTACTCTGGTTTCCTGCCAAAAATTTGGTTCTTGAATGACAACTATCCTTTGCCCTGAGTAGCAGATGAACAGAATATGAGAAAGACCAATTAACCAACACAAAAAGATGAAATGAACAAAACCCATTTCTTTGGAAGATCACTAAGTGATTACATTCTTAAAGGAAACTGTTATGATCTTTAGTAATATTTTTTTAAATGTTTTCATTTGTGATGTTCAGACATAAAAACTGTTACATATCAAACAGAGCAAAGCATTTCACACAGTTAAAAATATAGTTCACAATTCACAGTGTATTGTAAATTCCTTCACAGGTAACATTACAAATTTTATACTTGCAGAGGTCCGACCTATTGAGACATTTTAACACCTGATAGAGCTTTTCCATCTGGACTAACAGTGATTGTAACATGAATACAGAAAGGCATTGCTAAACTGTTAATGAATGATGTTATGATGATTTTTACACTAAAACCAAAATGTCAGCTGTCATTTTATATCATACAAGATAGCATTTTAGCCTAAATGCTAGTAACCATAATCTTAACACTTAAGAACATACCTTTCAGGTGTCCAGATTTCCACAGAATGTTCAGATTTTGCCTCATATTTTTGATCTGTTCCTCATAAAATGCTTGGTTTTCTGGCAAATCACTGGGATGATCAGAGGACTGAAGTCAGTAAATAATAGTTTTGAGTTTCAGACTTTAAGTCCTTCATAAAATGCAGGTTAACACAAACCCTGTTATTCCAGGAACTTTCTAAGTTTATAAGAGCAATATTTAAAATCTGTCCATATTTTTGGGCCTTTGTCCCCCCATTCTGTCAGGCTTTGTCCAAATTTCTTGCACTAAGAGGTTGAAAGAAGGTCTTAACATTCTGAAAAACTTTAACATTTTAACAAATATATATTCAGCACTGCTGTACTTCTGCAGTAGTGCAGCGGTAGCGTTGTTGCCTCACAACAAGAGGTTCTCCCATTTCGATTCTCGGTTGGAGTGCGGGGAGTGCCTTCTGTGTGGAGTCTGCATGTCCTCCCCACGGTTGGGTGGGCATTCGAAAGACATGCGTAAATGGGCGTGCCTTCGTTGAAGGTTGATGGTCAAGCTGGCACCTCAGCGTTCATGAAAATCTACTGTCAATCATTAGCAGACCGGAGTTCTGCTGTGGCGACCCCTAACCGGGAAAAGCCGAAAGACAACAACATATTCAGCACTGCTGTATTGTTCTTCATAATTAACAGTCAGGACTTAATGCTAACATGTCAAACTGTAATTTTGTCTCGATTTTATTCGTCTTGTTAGCTCTTGTTAGCTAAAGCACAGCATGTGAGTACCATATTAACTAATCTGCCTACAGAAGTAGAATTCATAGAGGTTATTGCGAGGTATACACAAGGCGGACAAAAGTGGTGCACATGGTGCTTTTGCACAAATGCATGCAGCACTGTGTAAGGGTGTTTCCATGGTTGTGGTGCAGGCTAATGAGGCAGTCGAGGGGAGAGACAAATGCTAATTAGCCATGCCCTCACACCCCTGAGATTACTTCCAGGAAGGCATCTACATGGCAAGTTATTCAGGGAATTTCAGATGTGTAGATTAGCACAACTTCTCTTTACACCTTGCAGTAGTGAACATAATGAAAAGGTAGAGGAAGTACTGGGAAGTTTAGAGGAAGGGTAGAATTTGCATGCATGAGTATTTGCAAAGGGCTGCATGTGCGAGTGTATGTGTGAGTGAAGAAGGTCCAAGGCAGGGTTAAAGAGGGGTCAAGAGTGTGTGTGTGTGTGTGTGTGTGGGGGGGGGGGGTTAAGAGTGTGCGTGTGTGTGTGTGTGTGTGTGTGTGTGTGTGGGGGTGAATGTGTTCGTGAGTATGATCATGGGGAGGGGGCTGTGTGATTGTGTGCAGGTGTGTGTGATATGAATATGGGTGGTGGCAGTCATACCCCACAAATTATCACATTGATAATAAGGCACTAAGCATGCAATCAGTCGTGAAGGACTTGGGCACCCAGGTTGATAGCAAACTGACTTTTAACCACCATATTGCTTCCGTTGTATGGAAAGCTTTCTACATGGCCCACCTCATTAGCAAGGGTATCTCATCCAGGGACAAGGTAGTCGTAACAGTCCTGTATTCTTCCCTTATAAGACCCATTATTGAGTACAATGCCCCTTTCGGCATGTACTTCACAAAGCACATGCAGCAGCTGGAGAGACCACAGAGGTTCCTCACCTGGAGAATCCAGGGCCTCAGATAGGCTAAAAGCCCTGTCCCTCTACTCAGTCTCCTACAGACTCCTCAGAGGTGACCTCTGTCTGCTATACAAAGCAATCTCAGATTCCACCCTGATGGAACTGCTGCATATCTACAAGTCAAGCTCCACTCGAGTAACCCACACTCATGACTTCAACCTGGTCTGTGACATCAATAGGACTTAGTGGGACAGATTTGTGTCCCAGAGACTCCCCGATTTGTGGAATAGACTCCCTCTCCAAGTAAAGCAGAGTACCTCATTAAACCTTTTTAAGCACAACCTGGAAAACTGGATGGGGAACAGAAAATACACCCCTGGGATTCCCTCTGTGTCCCTGCTGGACAGTGACATATGTTGTTACCTTATTAGAACATGGGCTAAATTCTTGGCTAGGATTGTAAAGGCCTCAGGGCCAATAGCTTAGTAACTTCCTGTGATCCTATGATCCTATACCTGTATATACACCTGATGTGAATGAGAAACACCTACAGCTTGAGTTGGACCAGGGGAGAGATGCTGGACACCAGAGACATGTATGTCAGGACTGGGGGGGGGGGGGGGGAGGACCACTGAAAACCAGGACAGTCTCTTTGTGCCATAATGGTATTTTACCAAGACAGAGCATGGAGGCACCAGGGATATCTCTTCACAATTATGTTTTAATAGCACTTAACAGTTCTTGGATTTGGGGGTTGGGGAATCACTAGACACCAGGGATTACTTTATAGCACTTGTGCCTTGGTAGGGGGAACACTAGATACCATGGATACTCACTATGCAGTGCTGTAAAGGCTCATTAAATAAAAGGTATGAAAAACACTAGACACCAGGGACTGTTCATAATGAATATACTATAAAACAATGACTGAGTGGAAGGGATTGGAAACGTGCACCCTTGCCACATGAACCCTGTGCACTAGCCTGCTGCACTAACTGATAAGATATCAAAGTATTTCTTTTTGTATAATATATTTAGGATCTTGGGCCGTATTCAATGCCTGCAATGTGTTGTGCTGAATTCAGGAGAGGATGAGCAAATACTAGGCATACCCCCTAACCTCGTAAACATACGCTCTAGCATGGATTTACTGAATGGCATCACATATAAAACACGAATGTCTGGGATTAAGGACTGAACTGTAATTAGACATGAATTATGTAGGTAGAGGAAAAGGAGATATTGTGGATAATATGACAACAGGGACAGGTATGGGGTAAGCAGTGTGTGTGTGTGTGTGTGTGTGTGTGTGTGTGTGTGTGTGTGTGTGTGTGTGTGTGTGTGTGTGTGTGTGTTTGTGTGTGTGTTTTACTGTGTGTTTGGTTGAGCAAGAGTGATGGAGGCCAGAGGGAGGTAGCTCTACTTCCACAATGTGGATGCCACTGCAGTTATCTACTGGGGAAAGTGTTGATCTGTACTTCACGCTAAGTATCAAGAATCAGAGAAATGCAAATTAGCACATAATGAGGACTTTCTTCATTGCAGCTAATGTGTCTCTGCATCACAAAATACCATATGGTGAGAATAGGGTCTTTCTACCTCGGACCTTATTGCCTGCTCTAGAGAAGGTTCTACTAATAAAGTTGTGTTTATTTCGGAAATACATTTGGAGTTTCCTGGATCCTAGACACCCAGGACAGCAGACAGAATTGTTGTGTATATTTATTTAGTTGACTTTCGCTGAATACGTTGATCCCGCTCTAGGGATCATAATGAATCCCTGGGGCATATCCATCCATCCACAGCCCCTTTTTCCCAGTTTTGCTCATGGGGCCAGGGTGTCACTTCACCAGTGACAATCATCTAGAGTGAAGGTTTACACTACCAGGTGGCTAGCCCTGCCACAGTACTTCTTAAATACCACATACTCACACCTATAGCCAGTTTAGTGTGTCTAATCCACCTGCTGCATGTCTTTGGAATGTGGGAGGAAACTGGAGGACTCGAGGAAACTCATGCGAATACAGGGAGGACATGTGGACCCCACACAAAAGGCACCCCAGCCAACAATTAAACTGGGGAACCTCTTGCTGTGAGGCAACAATGCTATCCATTGTGCCACTGTGCCTCACACATCCCTGGGGCATATGTCTGCATTATTAGATTTTCACTTCATTGCACATTTGCAGTCTAAGCTGATATTTTGTTCTCCTGGTAGTCCCTTCTTTTTTCATAACACATCACTATGACCTGGATATTATTGTCATTATCATAAATTCTTTTGACCAAAATCTCTCTCTGTCACATGTCATGCTAAAACAAACTAACAAATTTTAAATTCAAACATTTGTTTTTCTTCACTTCACTTAACTAATCTTTCCACACATCTCCTTTTATTGTGATTTATTTTTCCCATTAAGTGTCTCTTACTTGAAGTGATATTGAATGTCATTCTTTTCCCTATAAGTCATAGGTCACAGGTTCTAATGGATCATTCTAAGAAAGCCCCCATTTTTATGACAGGTCATAACCATCGTTTCTAAGTTGTCAAGCTGACATACCTGCTTGCCGCATGCACCGCACGTGCACACACACGCACGCACACATACACACACACACACACACACACACACACACACACACACACACACACACACACACACACACACTGACACTGCATCCATCTGTTGTGGATTTATGTTTTTTTTTTAAACTTGTAGTGAGTGTACCATCCCCTTTTTCGTCTCTGGGAATGACATGATGTATTCTCTTCTCCCTTTCTGGGCAGAAATGGGCATTAAAGCTCTGCATTTAACATCCAAAAGTTTAAGTAACTATAAAAAATATATTGATTCAATAAAATGTATCACATCACAGCTCTATTCCAATGTTTTCAGTGAGTAGACTAGCTGTGTTTAGGAATCCATGTTATCAGAAAATTTAACATATTATTTCTTTGAGATTCTGTGGTAAACCAAATATTTTAATATTGTTTCATCTCTCTGTTTTCTAAGTCAAATTCCATTTGATGTTCTTCCTTAATTCATCCATCCAGTTCAGTTAACATATTTTCTATTTCTTTTATCTGTGTCATTCTCCATCCAGTTCAACTGGCACATTTTCTGTTTCTTTTATCTATGTGTCATATTGCTTAACAGTTTGTTTTATGTAGTTTTGCTGTAATTATTTATTTTGTTCTCTTGCATTGATGTAAACACTTGTACATATTTTTGTAAGGCAGAGTTTCCTTGTGACAGTTTACTCAAGTTCATTCTGTCAAGCAGTTTTGTTAGTTTCTTCACAAACTCCTCTGAATGGTGCTTCTTTTCAATTATTTTTCTTCACAAATAACAGTTTCAGTCAGCCTCTCACCCAATTACATTTCTCAGTATGACATTGTCACTAATAAACAACATGGTTTTAGAAGAATGTATAGCAAACTTCATCTGCTATAATTTTGAAGACCAGCACCATCTTCAAAAATATATAAGATGGTAAACTTACTGGTGCTATATTCAGAGATCTAAAGTGAACTTTGGAATGTCTCATACTGCTTTAAAAGACTGGGAAAGGCCACTTCAGAGATGAGGTATGCATTTGTTTCAGAATTATCGGTTTAGCAGAACATTTATTATGGGCAGAGGCATAGACATAGACAATGCTGATGCTAACACAGTGCCCATCTACTTGGATGTGCCCCTGGGCTCAATGCTAGGACCACTGCAGTTCTCATTATTCATTAATGACCTACCATATATTATCCTGTATGCTGATTACATTGTCATCACAAGATCAGCATTACAAAATGAAATGAACTAAAGACTTCACTCTGCTCTTCAACAAACTAACTTTAAATACAAGAAAATCCACTTGCATGTTTTTTTGCCCCAACATAACCACTTCACATAGTCACACACACACACACACACACACACACACACACACACACACACACACACACACACACACACACACACACACACACACACACACACAATGACCTGAATTAGATATTTATAATTTTACAATTCCACAGCTAAGTCTACCTTTGTGAGTCTTGTATTTATTATCCCAATTTCATAATGTTAGAATCACAGACGTTTATGTAGACAAGTAACCTAATGAAAATCACTAGGTCAATAAAACAGCGGTTTCATAAATTTAATCTCAAATATCAGATTATGTATTTGCAAGAAGGCTTAAACCATCAAATTCCTGTGTCCCCAAAGGGTTCATAATATTTCTCCCAAATGTCAAAATAACAGTTGACACATGCTCGAACCTGCATGGTTGAAAGCAGAAATACCAACATATACAAAAACAATGAAGAACATTAATGTAAGATTGTGGAACTGCGGGGTACAGGAAATTTGCCCTTTCCCCACTGTAGTGTGATCATGGAGTTACAATATTTAATTATCAGGGGATGTGGGTCATTGTTTTTTGTTTTTTATTCATTTTGGCTTTTCTTGTTTCAATCTTTTAAGTTTGATGGTGTGTCATTCGCTTTTTTGACATTTTGGTGAAATGGCATGAATCTGTTACAATATATACCATTTTTCATAAAAGAATGTGTAAGATATTACTTTTAATTGAAAAACATATTTTAGTCCTTTACTAAAGACAAGACAAGGAAGAGAGGAGAAAGGCTAGGACTGTGGTAGTGAGGACTGGAACTTTGAATGTTGGCAGTATGACTGGTATAGGGAGAGAGCTAGCCGATATGATGGACAGAAGGAAGGTTGGTATAGTGTGTGTGCAAGAGACCAGATGGAAGGGGAGTAAGGCTAGGTGTATCAGAGGAGGGTTCAGATTGTTTTATCATGGTGTAGATGGGAGGAGAAATGGCGTAGGAGTTATCCTGAAGGAACAGTATGCTAAGAGTGTTTTGGAGGTGAAAAGAGTGTCGGATAGAGTGATGTTTATGAAGCTGGAAATTGATGGTGTAATGATGAATGTTGTTAGTGCATCTGCTCCACAAGTTGGGTGTGCGATGGACGAGAAAGAAAAATGTTGGAGTGAGTTGGATGAAGTCATGATGACTGTACCCAAGGCTGAGAGAGTGGTGATTGGAGCAGATTTCAATGGGCATGTTGGTGAAGGGAACAGAGGAGATGAGGAAGTGATGGGCAGGTACGGTGTTAAACAAAGGAATGCAGATGGTCAGATGGTAGTGAATTTTGTGAAAAGGATGGACATGGCTGTAGTGAATATGTATTCTAACAAGAGGGGGGAGCATAGGGTGACATACAAGAGTGGGAGAAGATGCACACAGGTGGATTATATCTTATGTAGGAGGGCCAGTTTGAAGGAGATTGGAGACTGTAAAGTGGTGACCGGGGAAAGTGTAGTTAGGCAGCATATGATGGTGGTTTGTAAGATGACGTTGGTGATCAAGAACAGGAGGAGGAGTGTGAGGGCAGCACCAAGGATCAAATGGTGGAAATTGAAAAAGGGTAATTGTGAGGTGGAGTTCATGGAAGAGTTAAAACAGGCACTGGGTGGCAGTGAAGTGTTACCAAATAGCTGGGTAACTATAGCAGATCTAGTAAGGGAGACGGCTAGAAAGGTGCTTGGTATGACATCTGGACAGAGGAAGGATGACAAGGAGACATGGTGGTGGAATGAGGAAGTACAGGAGAGTATACAGAGAAAGAGTTTGGCAAAGAAGAAGTGGGATTGTCAGAGAGATGAAGAAAGTAGACAGGAGTATAAGGAGAGGAGGTGCATGGCAAAGAGAGAGGTGGCGAAGGCTAAGGATAAGGCATATGAAGAGTTGTATGAAAGGTTGGACACTAAGGAGGGAGAAAAGGACCTGTACCGATTGGCTAGACAGAGGGACAGAGCTAGGAAAGATGTGCAGCAGGTAAAGGTGATAAAGGATAATGAGGGAAACATACTTACAAGTGAGGAGAGTGTGTTGAGTAGATGGAAAGAGTACTTTGAGGGGTTGATGAATGAAGACAATGAGAGGGAGAGAAGGTTGGATGATGTGGGGATAGTGAATCATGAAGTACAATGGATTAGCAAGGAGGAAGTAAGGATAGCTATGAAGAGGATGAAGAATGGAAAAGCTGTTGGTCCAGATGACATACCTGTAGAAGCATGGAGGTGTTTAGGTGAAATGGCAGTGGAGTTTTTAACCAGATTGTTTAATGACATTTTGGAAAGTGAGAGGATGCCTGAGGAATGGAGAAAAAGTGTTTTGGTACCAATTTGTTAGAATAAGGGTGATGTGCAGAGCTGTAGTAACTACAGAAGGATTAAATTGATCAGTCACAGCATGAAGTTATGGGAAAGAGTAGTGGAAGCTAGGTTAAGAAGGGACATGATGATTAGTGATCAGCAGTATGGTTTCATGCCGGGAAAGAGCACTACAGATGCGATGTTTGCTCTGAAAGTGTTGATGGAGAAGTACAGAGAAGGTCAGAAGGAGCTGCATTGTGTTTTTGTAAACTTAGAGAAAGCATATGACAGGTTGCCTAGAGAGGAGTTGTGGTATTGTATGAGGAAGTTGGGAGTGTCAGAGTAGTATGTAAGAGTGGTACAGGATATGTACGAGGGTAGTGTGACAGCGGTGAGGTCTGCAGTGGGAGTGACGGATGCATTTAAGGTGGAGGTGGGATTACATCAAGGATCAGCTCTGAGCCCTTTCTTATTTGCAATGGTGATGGACAGGTTGACAGACGAGATCAGACAGGAGTCCCCGTGGACTATGATGTTTGCAGATGACATTGTGATCTGTAGTGAGAGTAGGGAACAGGTGGAGGAGACCCTGGAGAGATGGAGATATGCTCTAGAGAGAAGAGGAATGAAGGTCAGCAGGACTAAGACAGAATATATGTGTGTGAATGAGAGGAAGGATAGAGGAATGGTGAGGATGCAAGGAATAGAGGTGGCAAAGGTGGATGAGTTTAATTACTTGGGATCAATAGTTCATAGTAATGGTGAGTGTGGAAGAGAGGTGAAGAAGAGAGTACAGGCAGGATGGAGTGGATGGAGAAGAGTGTCAGGAGTGATTTGTGACAGACAAGTACCAGTAAGAGTGAAAGGGAACTTCTACAAGAGGGTAGTGAGACCAGCTATGCTATATGGGTTGGAGACAGTGGCATTGACAAAAAGGCAGGAGTTACAGCTGGATGTGGCAGAGTTAAAGATGTTAAGATTTGCACTGGGTGTGACAAGGGTGGAGAGGATTAGGAATAAGTATATTACAGAGTCAGCCCAGGTTGGAAGGTTTGGAGACAAAGCCAGAGAGGCAAGATTACATTGGTTTAGACATGTGCTGAGGAGGGATGCTGAGTTTAATTGGGAAAAAGATGCTAAGAATGACGCTACCAGGTAACAGGAAAAGGGGAAGGCCTAAGATAAGATTTATGGATGTGGTGAGAGAGGACATGCAGGTGGTTGGTGTGACAGAGCAAGATGCAGAGGACAGGAAGAAATGGAAACAGATGATCCGCTGTGGCGACCCCTAATGGGAACAGCTGAAAGATGATGATGATAATGACTAAAGACAATCCCCTGGATTCTGCAAGCCCTGCATGGCATGCAGGACTAGTGCAGGAGCTCCAGCAGGCAATATGTCTGCCGTGCGATCCAGGAAAAACCTATAGGGGTATGCATGAGCGCTCCTGCACTAGTCCTGCATGGACTCAGTCCCTGTATGCAAATTACCCCATTTGCAGGAGAAATCTATGCAAATGTGGTGAATCTGCAATCCAGGAAGCTGGAAACTGGCCCTGCAGGACTAGTGTAATCTGCAGAAATGTACTCCGCCAATAACGGAGTACATTTCTGCAAATTACAAAACGGAGCCATGACAGCTCCAAATAAAGGGTGGATATCATGTATAAAGCATGCAAATGGCCAACTATAAGGCCATCAGCATGGAAAGAACTTGCAAAAAAAAAAATCACCTTTTATTTTTTTTTAGCCGATCTCGGCTGTTTAAGGGTAGGGCAGCGGAGCACAAATGGGATCGGAGGAAAATAAGAAAAAATACCTTAAATAAGCATTCTAACCAAAATCACTATTCTGCCATTATACTCAATGGTAGGCAGAAGACAACATGGCCAGTGAATAGTGGTTGCTAAGGGGGGAGTCTCAGTGTGGGACATGTAACTATGCATTAGCAGGCAATCCTATGCAAATGAGGAGAATGATAGTGAATCCCAGATTTCCCCTGCATGTTAGGCAGCTCCCAATAGTGTAAGAGCAGGAATAGCTTGGTGCAAGACTAGGAGTTAGCTGACATCATAGGGGGGCGTGTCAGGCATACTGTAAGCGGATTGGAGCCCTGTGGCTCGGGTTTGCTCCTAGCTTAGCACAGCTAAGCAAGGGGGTGTGTCTGAGGCTGCCTAGCACACTTTACATTGTCTAAGTGGGTGTGTGCGCCGCTCATTGAGTTTTAAAGGGAAAAAAAAGTAAACCAGGAAATAGCAGCTCTGTGCACATTTGAGCACTGTGTTTGCGCGGCGCGCCTCCGGGCTTAAACAGGAAGGCAATGGGAAGGGAAAACAGCAGTAGGAAGGTAATCTAGGAGAACTAGCATAGCTGGCAGGTGAAATGTATCAGAATCAGCCAATTACAAAGGCAGCAGACCAGCCCAGCCCAGAACACTACTATAAACCAAGCAAACACCTTTCCCTCTGGTTTTTCCCATACTCTACACCACTGGTGTATACAAGCGGGGAAGTTTTAACAAACAAAACAACAAAATTATAGGGGCTGCAATAGCTATCATACAACAACATGTGGAAGAGAATGAGGGTGGTGAGGATGTGAATGCTGTTGACCAACCCGCAGTGAGGAGGTGGAGAAGAGTGTACAGACCCAAGATAACCTACCAGGGGCTACATGAGCTGGAGATAGTGGAGTAATATAGGGTGGACAGGGACGTCTTACAGCAAATTGTTGAGCTGTGCCGGTCACGCCTGACACACAGAACTAACATAGGGGAACTCATCCCAGTGAATACCAAGGTATGTGTAGGCCTAAGAATACTAGCTACATGTACTTTCCAAAGGCCACCTGGGGATACGATGGGGATCTCACAGGCATCAGCATCCAGGGCACTCCACCTGTTCCGGGATGCCATGTCAACACATGCCGGTGAGCAAGTATATTTCCCCAACACCCGTGAGGCGTTGGCCAGCAATATGCAACTGTTTCACCAAATAGCAGAATACCCTGAGGTAGTGGGTGCTATAGACTGCATGCACAAATGCATCAAAGCACCATCCGGTGAGTGGGGTAGGGTCTACATCAACTGAAAGGGCTTCCCTCCATCACCTGCCAGATCATGTGCGATGCCTAGGGCATAATAATGAATGTGTGTGCTGGCTGCCCTGGAAGCTATCACGATTACCACATCTGGCATCTGACACAGCTGTACCAGAGATCTGCCAATGGGGACATCCCTTACGGTCACCTAGTGGGGGATGCTGGTTATGCACTAGAGCCGTGGCTGATGACACCCATCAGAAATGCACACACACCCGAACAAAAACTCCATAATGAGGCACATGCATAGACCAGAATTATAATAGACCGTGTGTTTGGGATGCTCAAGTCACTGTTTCGGTGCCTGGATACATCCGGTGGAGCCTTGCAGTACTCACCCACTACATATACCCAAATTGTCATTGTATGTTCCATGTTACACAATATGATTTTGCAGAAACAGCTGCAGCAGGAACAGCACGGGACAGGGCCACACAGCCCCCCACCATTGCCAAGGTCTGCACAGGCAGAGTGACTCAGAGGAGGAACAACCTGAGCCTGCCCCAGTAGGCAGAAGGAGGTGTGCCCAGTATGCCCTGGCCTTGGCAAAGAGGCAACGCATAGCACATACACTGACACAGGAGGGACCCAGGGAAAGACACCTCTCTCTGCCTCGCACATACAGTAAAAGGGATGCTAAACATGACACTACCTGTGCTCAACCATGTGTAGGGAGTGTACTATGTGCATCCAACATAGGCAGCCCTGCAGCACCACCCTCAATACTGGGATACCCACAAGGTAAGTCACTCAGCCTACCAATTGCTGAATGGAGTAGAATGTGTTGTTACCTGTATCTATGGTATGGATGTGAGCATGCAAGGGAATCGGGTGGCTGAATTGTATGCCAGCAGATAGTAAACACCTACAGTGGCACCATGAGATCTGTAACAAATACTGGTGTCACCACCAGTGACAAAACCCACTGCAGGAAATGTGCTGGGCCACATGTGTGTTCATATGACTCACATATGCCAGTTAGGCAGGTTCACATACCCAACAACAGTCTCAGCCAGCAGGACAGGTGTAGACAAACACAAACAAAGGCCATGCTAAGGTCTCTGAATGATGGCTATGGGTAACCTCCCTCCCCAGGCCTACACAGACAGACTACAGCAGGTCAGGCAGTGGGACGTTAGTTTTGAAGGGTAGGAAATCAGAAACTAATATGTAGGAAAATCAAAGCTAAAATCTGTAGTACACTGATATGCCTCTAGTCAGCATGATAGGTTAGAATACAGAATGAAATGGAGTACCTGACATACCAGTACAGTCATAGCAAATGTGTACAAGTGTCAGGTGTGTCCCCCCATCCTATGTAGAAATGTAGAAACAGTCAGGCGTGCCCCCCCCAATACTGTGTAGAAATTTAGTAACAGTCAGGTGTGCCCCCAATCCTGTGAAGAAATGTAGAAATAGTCAGGTGTGCCTGCCCAATCCTGTGTAGAAATGTAGAAACAGTCAGGTGTGCCCCCTCCAATCCTGTGAAGAAATGTAGAAATAGTCAGGTGTGCCCCCCCCAATCCTGTGTAGAAATGTAGTAACAGTCAGGTGTGCCCCCCCAACTCAACTTAGAAATGTAGCAACAGTCAGATGCACCCCCCCAACCTATTTAGAAATGTAGTAATGGTCTGGTGTGCCCCCACAATCCGATGTACACACGCTGTAACAGTCAGGTGTGCCCCCCACAACCCTATGTAGAAATGTAGTAACATGTATGTGTAGGTATAATAACAGTGGAGCGTGGATGCCCAGAGGTGGCCAAGGTAGCAGGATAGGTTGTAGCACTTGCACAATATGCAGGTATGTGTGGGTTGGATTAGTGTGTGTTTCATATTGTGTGAGAGTGGTCAGTATGTATGCATGTTGAGGTAAGACCTGGTGGCCATTGCCCACTACTGCTTATGACAGGGGCAAGTCCTCACAACTGAAGTGCCAAAGACAATTCCCACCAGTATAACACATGCTAGCAGTAAGCCATTGTAAATGTATGGTGGTAATATGTGTCACCATCTGAAAGACTGACATGGCATGGCTGTTGGGCTAGATATACAAGCAGTACACAGGGGAAAGTACCCCAGACATACAGTATATTGTGTCACTATGAAATGGAGACATCCTTGGAATTGTACATTCAGGTATGCATCACATTATCTGGTCCTGTAGTAGGGGATACCGGTATTGTCTGCCTGAGCACGTGCATATCACAAAGGAGGTAGGACCGATGTATTGGGAAACAGCTGATGTACCTGCACATGCCAGCATAACTAGAATGCCCCATGCATATCTGTGTGTCAGATGTAAGTAGTGTCCATAGCATACATGCACCCAGCCCACAGGTACCTCTCTGGTCATATCCCTGCAGTAGGGAATGGGTATTAATATGACACCAACTGTATATGGCAATAGTGAAGGAATGCAGCATGCAGTGCAGGTGTCCCATGCAGGTGCATCCCTAGCCATAGGTAGCACCCTGCCAGCATCCACACCACCTGATCAAGACTGATAGAAGGTATTGGCATGAACACCTAGCACACCTATGCTGTCATCTCAAGGGAATATACTGTAGGACTGACAGAATGCAACAGCCTGCCACATCTGGCCTGCAGCAACACCTAATGGCCCACAGGCCTCTGCCAAAGGCCTGTGTCCCACATGTACTGCAAATGCATGTTATGTTATGGACACCCAAATAACAACATAACACACTCCACATAAGCCATATGCAAGGCCATGTGGACAAACCACAGTAACATGTGCACCATGTCCCACTGCATGAACTGTGGACCAACACCAATGCACAGCTATGATGGGGTGACAAACTTAGGGAAGTATCAGAGAAAGTATGCATAATGTGTGGAAGAGGATAGAATAACAGAGGGGGTGGTGGTAGCATGGGCAGCATTGAATGTGCAAGGTCCGACACAAAGCTGTGTGCACACACTATCCCTGGCTGAAAACAAATAAATGGGTGGCTACATACCTGCCCATACACCACAATAGGGGTAATGACTCATGGCTCCTGCCTCTGGGTAACCTGTGCGAATCTGTAAAGCTGTGAAGTATTGCCACAGCAAGATAAGGCCATACTGTCATGTTGATGGATGTAAACGTATGTGACCCTCTGCTAGCAATGTACCAAGGTGCTGAACCAGATACACAGACCCAGCAGCAAGTGTCTGCAGCTCCCCTTCCAGAATGGCATAACTTACCATGAATATGTAGGCATCTGCCCACAATACCAGAGACAGCTGTAAGTCATCCTTGTCCCCCAAGACATCACTGTGAGCAAGAATGTCCACATGAAAGTACACAAGGACAGAAAACATCACAGTGTATAACAGTACACATGTCTGAATATCTCTGCTAACAGCAATGCCATGCAGCTGAAGCAGCACAGACACAATCACCTACAGTACACACTATCCCATGCACAGTTTGTCCCCATATTGCCAAATGATCGATGGATACCCTGCAGAAACAGTCTGCTACTTGTAGGTGTACAACACAAAGGTCTGCACTGGAGTACAAACTACCTGGAATTGATCCACACATTCAATACAAAAGGGAATACTGGGCATGCTCACACACTTAGAGAAATGAAGGCAATGTCAGACAACAACATACTGAAATGTCATACTGGGCATGCTCACACACTTAAACAAATGAAGCCAATGTCTGCAAACAACAGTGGACCATACATATCTGGCAGTTGCAGATGTTAGTGCATACACTCCTCAGTATGCACCAGTCATGCTTTGCACACACAGTGGATAGGAATATAGACATATATCAAAGGACAACACACTATAATAAACCAAAATTAAATGTACATAGATGTGTGGAAGAGAGTGATTGTGACAAGGAGCCATCCATTATGAGACCTGTCCCACCCAGCACACAGCCAAATGGCTACAACCACATGATGTAGGTATAAATGTCACTCACTGTAGACATTAGCCACCGGTATCCATCAGCATTACAGACTATGTGGTGCAAGTGCTAGCTGTGCAACATGACTGTACAAGGAAGTAATCATCTAGCAGCTGTATACACATACCTGTGGAATATAACCCTGCTTGTGCCTGCATGTCATGTGTCAACCTCTAGATGAATGGGTATGGCCCATGCACACACACTGCCCTCCCCATAGCCCTACTATGACAAGCCAGCTGAGGTCATCCACTTTGAATTACACCTTTGGGAAAGGTGTAGCCCAGTTATCTCTGTGGCACATCCTATAACTGCATACTGCTGTAGTGTGAGAAACTAGTTAGGTAGGAGTTCTAATCCCAGACATGGTAACTGTATGTGTGTGTGTGTGTGTGTGTATGTGTGTCTGTGTAGAGAGCAATGCTTTTTAGGCTAGTCACACTCACTACAAATCAAATGTCCTACTTTGGCAAGGCTGCTGATGTCATTCACTGTGAAATAAACCTTTGGGAAAGGTGTAATCCACTAATCTCCATGGCACATCCTATTACTGCATACTGCTGTAGTGTGATAAACTAGTTAGGTAGGAGTTCTAATCCCAGACATAGCAACTGTGTGCATCCGTGTGTGTGTCCCTGTCTGTATAGAAAGCAATGCTTTTTAGGCTAGTCACACTCACTACAATTCAAATGCCCTACTTTGGCAAGGCTGCTGATGTCATTCACTGTGAAATACACCTTTGGTAAAGGTGTAGCCCGGTAATCTCCGTGGTGTGTCCTATAACTGCATACTGCTGTAGTGTGATAGACTAGTTAGGTAGGAGTTCTAATCCCAGACATGGCAAGTGTGTGTCCCTGTCTGTGGAGAGAGAAATGCTTTTTAGGCTAGTCACGCTCACTACAATTCAAATGCCCTTTTTTGGCAAGGCTGCTGATGTCATTCACTGTGAAATACACCTTTGGGAAAAGTATAGCCCAGTAATCTCCATGGCATGTCCTATAACTGCGTACTGCTGGAGTGTGATAAACGAGTTATGTAGGCGTTCTAATTCCAGACATAGCAAGTGTGTGTGTGTGTGTGTGTGTGTGTGTGTGTGTGTGTGTGTGTGTGTGTGTGTGTGTGACTCTGTGTGTGTGTGTCCCTGTCTGTGTAAAGAGCAATTCTTTTTTAGGCTAGTCACACTCACTACAATTCAAATGCCCTACTTTGGCAAGGCTGCTCATGTAATTCACTGTGAAATACACCTTTGGGAAAGGTGTAGCTCAGTAATCTCCATGGTGCATCCTATAACTGTGTACTGCTGTAATGTGATAAACTAGTTAGGTGGGATTTCTAATCCAAGACATGGCAACTGTGTGTGTGCATGTGTGTGTCCCTGTCTGTGTGAAGAGAAATGCTGTTTAGGCTAGTCACACTCACTACAATTCAAATGCCCTACTTTGGCAAGGCTGCTGATGTCATTCATGTGAAATACACCTTTTGGAAAGGTGCAGCCCAGTAATTTCTGTGGCATGTCCTATAACTGTGTACCACTGAAGTGTGATAAACTAGTTAGCTAGGAGTTCTAATCCCAGACTTGGCAGGTGTGTGTGTGTGTGTGTGTGTGTGTGTGTGTGTGTGTGTGTGTGTGTGTGTGTGTGTGTGTGTGTGTGTGTGTGTGTGCATGTGCGTGCGTCCCTGTCTGTGTAGAGAGCAACGTTTTTTAGGCTAGTCACACTCACTACAATTCAAATGCCCTACTTTGCCAAGGCTGCTGATATCATTCACTGTGAAATACACCTTTGGGAAAGGTGCAGTCCAATAATCTCCATGGTGCATCCCATAACTGCGTACCGCTGTAGTGTGATAAACTAGTTAGGTAGTAGTTCTAATCCCAGACATGGCAAGTGTGTGTGTGTGTGTGTGTGTGTGTGTGTGTGTGTGTGTGTCTCTGTAGAGAGCAATGCTTTTTAGGCTACTCACGCTCACTACAAATCAAATGTCCTACCTTGGCAAGCCTGCTGATGTAATTCACTGTGAAATACACCTTTGGGAAAGGTGTAGCCCAGTAATTTCCATGGTGCATCCCATAACTGTGTACTGCTGCAGTGTGATAAATTAGTTAGGTAGGAGTTCTAATCCCAGACATGGCATCTGTGTGTGTGCATGTGTGTGTGTGTGTGTGTGTCTGTCTGTGTAGAGAGCAATGATTTTTAGGCTACTCACACTCACTACAATTCAAATGCCCTACTTTGGCAATCCTGCTGATGTCATTCACTGCGAAATACACCTTTGGGAAAAGTGTAGCCCAGTAATCTCCGTGGCATGTCCTATAACAGCTTAATGCTGTAGTGTGATATAGAACTCTGGTAGGGGTTCTATTCCCACGCATGGCAGTTTTTGATGTATTTGTGTGTGTTTCTATGTGTGTGTAGGGAGTAATGCTTTTTAGGCTAGTCACACTCACTACAATTCAAATGCCCTACTTTGACAATCCTACTGATGTCATTCACTGTGAAATACAACTTTAGGGAAGGAGTACTCCATTAATCTCCATGGCGTGCCCTATAACTGAGTAGTGCTGTAGTGTAATAAACTAGTTAGGTAGGAGTTCTAATCCCAGGCATGACAGGTGTGTGTGTGTGTGTGTGTGTGTGTGTGTGTGTGTGTGTGTGTGTGTGTGTGTGTGTGTGTGTGTCTCTGTGTCTGTGTTTGTCATTCATATCCTGTGTGGAGGTGGCTGTGAGTGTGTAACAACTGGACTCATTGTGGAGTGGGTTTTGCAAATTTCTTATAGGGCGGCCTTAGTGTATGTCACAATGTCCACCGTACAGGCATAACAGATGTGAAATAGCCGAGAAGCTGGGGTGCAAATCTATACCCCCTACATGTGACATCAAGGCCAGGTGAACAAAGTTAGCAACCCATGTATTACCCACTCTCAACCCATGTCTCATACACACACACTTGACTAGGCAACAACTGCTATGTTGGTAGTACCCTGCATATTGCCCACTGATAGTAACCATGGTATGATTGCAGTGGGCTACAGAGAGCATGGCACCCTGTCCATCAATCCAATAGGCATGTACATGCAGACAGTGCACCTTCCCTATGTTCCCCACTGGACACCTGCAACACCTGTGGTGCCATCAAATGTGACCCAAAAAGGACATATCATGCCTGAAACACATGTCCTGTATGGACAGATGCGACTGACACCAGGGAATACCTGTATCATGCTATCAATGTAGGTGCAGGGTCAACCTGCTGTCCATTAACAGTGCCCGCCACATGAGGCCAGGACTGGCACATCTGATGATAATCTGTGTACACAACATGGGCCAGACACCCCAGGTACAGTTCCACATGTCACTGTACATGCATGTGTTGTGTGTGTACATCTCACACACCATCCATGTCATGGACTAAGGAACACATACATGGCAAGCAATGCACAGCAATGGCCATATGCAATAGTTTCCCAGGTGACTGGATGGTGAATACAATACCTACCTGTATGGGCAAATCCAGACACTACACCCCTGAGCCACACTGCAGACCATTGTCATGTGGCCTGATGCCAAGGTATACCCATCACCTAGTCTTGTATAGCCGTCTGGCACAGTCGACCACTACACACCCGTGAAGCAATGCACCCATGCATGTCAGTACTGGCACCCTGTGTCTGTGTGTGTGCGGTGTATGATGCCTATGACCACATTCATACTCACTACAACCCCCATTGGCATACTGAAGCAGGCTGTCTGATGTCAGACACCTCCACATACCCTTTGCCCATATAACCTCCGTATAACCCCTGTGGTGCATGTGATACCTGCACAGTACTGTGTTGTGGCAATCTAGCTAGTGATGAGTTGTATTCCTGACCCTGCCAAGTATATCAATGTGTGTGGGTCCCTGTGAGAGTTTGGCTGTGTTGATGCTGACACCTGTTCATGCAGACAGGCACGTGTACTACACCTACCATATAGCTACCATATCACTGTTGCAGATGTCACTCACCATCACATATATGTTTGGAGGGCTCCTCAACATGTAACCTATGTGCTGCAGCCAATAACTGTATAGACATGTGATAGCAATACATAGTCAGTCAGAGGTTTGATACCCTGTACTGATAGGTGTGTGACACAAACATGCATAAGTATTACTCTCCCACCCCTCCATGACTTATCTTTGCCTCTGTCTGCCTCCCTCACTCCTTCTCTGGTGGATGTGGAGACTTACAACTGCTTTGCTTAGGCAGCAGCATGTGTATTGTAAGTGATGCTCATGATCAGCTGATGGCTTCTGCATGAATTGCAGCCCTCCTCTAGCTGATTGCATGTGGAACAGCTGTGGTAACATTCCCATAGCCAATTGCATGGAAACACACTCCAATATCTAGGAACATCATGTTGGTGTTGGGCCTTTTCATTCACTGTGAGCAGGAACTATATCTGTTGTTTGGCAAACAGCATCACGGATGGATTGGGGATGTACCTCTAACAACATACACTGTGGAAACAGGCCAACACACAGGAGGGGGATGTGCCTGACTTGACTACAGACTGTAAATGCTGCTATACTGCATTTGGAGTAATGTTGGTTTAACGGGGTGTGTGTGTGGATATGACTGTCCTACATGTTTTAATACCTGTCATGTCAGTGCTATGAGGAAACCCCCA